>NC_142957.1:886519-971519 GCF_046866305.1 Octopus bimaculoides
GACCAAATGAATATATTCTAGTTTTTTAAAAAGAAATAGAAATATATAAAATTTAAAATGTATATATGCACATACATGTATATATACATGCATACATTCATGCACACACATATTACATTAATATATGCAGTTACATGATTTAGTGGTTAGAGCGTAAGGCTCCCAAATTTGAGGTAGCGAGTTCGATTATGGGACCGGGATTTGTGATGCATTCTTGAACAAAACACTTTGTTTCACGTCGCAACGTCACTGGTGATAAGTTGTATCCATTGAACATCATGAGTGGTGTGGAGGGGAGAAGCTGTTATGGATGGACAACTGCTGATCTTCCATAAAGAATCTTTCTCGAATTTGTGCGCTCGAAGGGGAATTTCTAGGTATCAGCCACTGTTCATTCTCGGGTTGATACATTCAAATTAAATTTCTTAAACTCTGTAGCCCATCACGGCTGGAGTCTAATGAGTGAAACATGTAAAAATAAAAGATATAAATTATAAAAATACATACGCACATATACACAAACGCACATAAACATTATTTTACACACACATATAAAACACACCAACAGCTATATATCATTATATTACCATATATATATATATATATATATATATATATATATATAAAGGAAGTTTGAAAATGCCACTATATAAGATACATTTTAATTTTCTGAGAGATCTTACATGTTTCGGTTCTTCTTGAAAAAAAAGGAACCTTATCAAAAATATATATATTTCTAAAAGTTAAGTGTAATAAAAGAAAAGTTCATAATTATTTCTTACTAGTTTCAACATTCTGCTTGACAATCTGTTGGTGTGTGTGCATCACCGTAACTTAGTAGTTCGGCAAAACAAGCCGATACAATAAGTACAATGCTTAAAATTGTAACTCCTCCCATTGATTCATTCTACTACATATTCATCAAGGTGGTGCCCCAGCATGGTCACAGTAAAATGGCTGAAACTAGTAAAAATAAATATAGAAATATATACACAGGCGCAGGCGTGGCTGTGTGGTGAGAAGTTAGCTTACCAACCACATGGTTCTGGGTTCAGTCCCACTTCGTGGCACCTTGGGCACGTGTTTTCTACTATATCCTCGGGCCTACAAAAGACTTGTGAGTGGATTTGGGAGGGGAAACTGAAAGAAGCCTGTTGTATACATATATATGTACATGTTTGAGTCTGTGTTTGTAACCCCATTGTCGATTGAAAACAGATGCTGGTGTGATTATGTTCCGTAACTTAGCTGTTCGGTAAAACAGACCGATAGAATAAGTACTGGGATTACAAAGAATAAGTCCTGAGGTTGATGCTTCAACTAAAGCGGTACTCAAGCGTGGCCGCTGCCAAATGACTGAAATAAATAAAAATATAGAAAAATAAAAGTATGTATTTATAAATATATTTGTCAAACATAAAAATAGCGTATATATATATATATATATATGTATATATATATATATATATATATATATATATATATACGCTTATAAACATACACATACATATGCATACAAACACATATACACATGCATATGTGTGTGTGTGTATATATATTAAAATACGGCAAGAAGAAAATGGAGGGGATGCGGAGATAATATGCATCAACAGTTAGACATTATATTATGTCTATTTATTTTAAACGATTATAAGAATATATATACATATGTAAAGATTGTGTATTACATACATAAGTACCAGTAATTCCGAGAATAGAAAACGAAAACAGAACAGTTTCTTACAGCCGTTTCTGCCAAGAGGTCACAATACCCCACATGCTATTTCCATCGCTTCAGTTTACTGTAGTGATTGTCAGATAAAGTTAATGGTATTTAGGTGTGCCTCTAGACTTCATCAGAGAGTTTAAAAGAGGGTCTAAAAAGTTCAGACGGCTAATGTATATATATATATATATATACATGAATACATACATGCACACACACACACACACACACACACACACACACACACACACACACACACACACACACACACACATATATATATATGTATATATATACATTTATATTTATATATATATACATTAGCCCTCTGAACTTTTTAGAGTCTCTATTAAACTGTCTGATGAAGCCTAGAGGCACACCTAAATACCCTAATTTTATCTACCGATCACTACAGTACACTGAAGAGAGGGAGATAACATGTGGGGTATTGTGACCTTTTGGCAGACACGGCTGTAAGAAACTGTACTTTCTCGTTTTCTATTCTCGGAATTACTGGTACTTATGTATGTAATACGCAATCTTTACGTACGTATATATATTCTAATAATTGCTTAAAATAAATAAATAGACGTAAATTGTCTAACGGTTGATGTATACTATCTCTGGATACCCTCCATTTTCTTCTTGCCATATAAATTAAGGGTAAACCACTTTTTGCCCTCACCCATTTACTACGCTCAATAGTGCAATTGCTACGCAATAATCAACACTTGTGTATCAATAATTGGGTATACTACCAGCAGCATATTGGACAGATACTATCCCTTAGTTGTTTGGATTCAAAACCTCTAACTCTCTGTGAAGTATATATATATATATATATATATACACACACACACACACGTGTATATATATATATATATATATATATATATATATATATATATATATATATATATATATATATATATACACGTATATATATTTCAGTGACGACTCCGGCACTGTTCGGGTTTAGACCAAGTATAAATTTAGTCAAGTGAGCGTGTATTTTCATGCTTATTTAAAATCTACCAACACTGACTTCAAATATGCAATTACAGTAAAAAAAAAAACATGGTCTGTGAGTATCACTTAAGGCTGGAAATGGGAGTAATAGCTTCCAGTGCAAGCACTATACAGATACAGCAGGAAACGACGGTTTGCTGGGACTCAAACCACAGTAACATAGTCTTTTATAGGACCGCCACATTCGGTTGGGAAATAAAATTCTCTCTCTCTCTCTCTCTCTCTCTGTATATATATATATATATATATATATATATATATATATATATATATATATATATATATATATATATATATAGTAATAAGGAAAGGAAGGAGGAGAATTTCGATTAGCTCCACTTGGTGTGTTGTAATGCAAAAAAATATATAATTAAAAGAATGAAAATGCACAAAATTCGCACAGTCTTCACATATTGTTTGATATATTCTATAAGTGAAAGAGTTTCGTGCTTTCGACCGGTCAACACGATACAATAGTCTTTCACTTATAAAACATTAAATAATATACGAAAAATATGTAAACGGTGTTCATTTTCCTTCTTTTAGTTTGTATAATTTTTTGCATTACAACTCACCACGTGGGGATAATCAAAATTCTCCTCCTCTGATTTTCTTACGACTATTTACCACACGTGGATCGGAAAATACCGCCTAAACCTACCACAAGCACATCAGAAAACATTACGACCGATTAAATTACTGCACCCGAGAAGCAACTGAAAATGGACAGAGAAAACTATTTACAGAGAGGGTTAGTCAAAATTGGAACGAACTAGGCACCGCATTGCACTCAATTTTTATAAACAATTTTAAGAAAGAAACATCACCAAAATACCAAAACCATAATGAAAATATTAGAATGTCAGCACATTTAATTAAAAAACCGCATTAGCCATATTTGGCTCAAAGACCTAAACGCTAGAATATTTTCCTCTTGAAACACATACTTAATAAGGCAGGAGTATATGAAAAATGGATGAACTCAACACCATTAATTCTACCACGCAAACAGCATAGGTTTAGGAGTAATTATTTGCCCCCAGCAACTAGAAACGTCCTAGAGATCTTTCTGAATTGACGGGCGCCACTTTTTTTCTGAACGAAACACTTTCAAACTTGGGATACTGGTAGAATGTGTCATATAAAGCATCTTTTTCTCCTAGACTCTTAACAAAACTTTCGATATTGCAAGTTATTTCATGTTAAAGTTGTCGTATTTTTGTAATTTCAACCAATCACTGACGTCTATTCAGCTAAATACAGTTATTGCTGTTTTTGTAAACAATAATTTTTGCCGGTCTCAGGATCGTTACTCCCTGGTAATTATATCGTTATTCCCTAGTAAGGGTTTAGGGTTTTAGAGTTAGGGTTCGGGTTTTAGAGTTAGGGTTAGGGTTAGGGTTTTAGGGTTAGGTTTAGGGTTATGAGTTAGGTTATAGGAAAAATAATCATAACCCCAACCCTAACCCTAACCCTAAAACTAACCCTAACTCTAAAAGCCGAACCCTAGCCCTAAAATCCTAAAGCTAAAACCAGTACAAACGCACGAACGATGTTATAAATAACAGTACCACCGATAGTTGTTGTTGACAAACAACGGCACTAATTTTATTCAAGGGAAAAGATCTCATTACACCGCACAACGTTTTGTTTACAATCCATAGCAGTAATTGTTTTCACTTCAATAGACGTCAGTGATTGGTTGAAATTACCGAAATACGAAATTTTTTTACATGAAATAACTTCGAATATGAAATTTTTTATCTGTTCTATAACACAAAATATACAAGTATAGGAAATTTTAAAGTGTTTCGGTAGAAAACACACTAAATAAAACATAAATAAAAAGTGGCGCCCGTCAATTCAGAAAGATCCCATCCTAGAGACTTTTTCTATCCCTCATCGAAGAAACTCGGTTTACAGAATTCGAACCTATTTACCCAGACATCAAATTCAACAGCCCAGCATCTCAAATATAATTGAGGACTCTGTAATTTATATCAACGAAGCTTCTCGAACCACACAAGTCCAAGCAATTTACCCAGGCATCAAAACCAGCCTCCAAGCAATTTTAATCTAATCAATAATGCTGATAATTTTTACCACTCAAATTAAAGTAAAGATTTTTTAGACCGAGTTGAGAGAAACAGGATCACACGTTGGAACACGTCATAGAGGGAAAACACAAAGTAATAAATAGATATAGATATATATACATCGGCGCAGGAGTTGCTCTGTGGGAAGAAGTTTGCTTATCAACCACATGGTTCTGGGCTCAAGACATAGAGGGAAAACAGAAAGTAATAACTTTATTAAAGAAAAGACTCTCTCTGCAACAAAGATCAGTATACAAAGTAAAGGATAAAAAATGTACACCAACACAACAAAGATCCGACCAGGATAAAATTAAAGATATTATTTTTGAATTTTGCAGAAAACTACGACTTATAGAAGCACTAATTGCCTACAACAACGAGGATGAATCACTGGTCAAAAACTGAGGCAATTATCTACCACCTAACAGTAGATGACTTTTGCGATCATATCCACAATTTCCCAAATATTTTCCATAAGCAAAAACTAAATTCAAACCTCAACAATCTAGAATGAAAAATCTAACTGAACTACAAAACGACAAAGAACTGGAACTTAAAGAAGCAAAGGAAGTGCTGTACTCCTGTTGGAAATAGAATACTGCAAAAACCTAGTATTGTCCATGCTAGAAAACGATACCTTCTACGGAAAAGTTGTAAAATATAAAGAATAAAAAAAAGACAATGAAAAATCTTGTATCTTGAATTCGTCTACATATAAAAAGAAAAATATAGATTATATCACGACTTTGAATGTAAACCTAGTCTTTTTTACGGCCTACTTAAAATTCAGAAGAGCACGATATTTAACAAAGTCTGCAAGCAATCATCAGTCAAATAAATAAATATCTTAACGCCAGAAGATTTAAAGTTCAGAACCATATAACTGGCTCAGCCTGTGACACACACCATCTAAGCAATTTTCAACCCTTGATGAAATACATCAAAAGTATCATAAGAGACTATCTAGAAATGCTTGACCACCTGCCAAAAATAACCAATGAACGACATTATTGGTGTCCTTCGATGTTATTAATATTTATACCATTATCCCACATGACTATGGAGTAGAAGTAATAAAATAGTGACTGGAAATATATCCCGAAGAAATTCCGGAACGCATAAGCTATGTTAGTATTATTGAAACTTTAAAATTTACACTCCAGTGCGAATACTTCTTATTTGATGTAAACTACTATCGTCAACAATGCCGAATATCGATGGAAACGAGAGCAGCCTCTGTTCTTGCGAACCTAATAATGAGATATTTTGAATTCACTATATATGAAATGTCACTGCCAAAATATGGATATCTATTTCACCATTATATAAGAGAGAACTGTAAAAGATATGTGGATAACTGCTTTATCATTTGGAGTGAGACAATTGATCAACTTTTTTAATTGAAACCAATAGTAAATAATATAAAAACTAACATTCAATTTATCAATTGAATGTAGCAAAGAACGTCTCTCTTACTTTGATGTTATGATAAAAATGTCAACGACCAAATTGTAAATGACACTTATCATAGACCAACGGACTCGAAGCAATGTATTCGTTTTAGCTCATACCACCCGAAACACATCAAAAGAAATATCCCCTTTAATTTTGCGAAAAGGATTTTCACAAGGCGCAGGAGTGGCTGTATGGTAAGTAGATTGCTTACCAACCACATGGTCCCGGGCTCATTCCCACTGCGTGGCACATTGAGCAAGTGTCTTCTACTATAGCCTCGGGCCGATTTGGTAGACAGAAACTGAAAGAATCCCGTCGTATATATGTATATATATGTTTGTGTGTGTGTGTATGTTTGTGTGTGTGTGTGTATGTTTGTGTGTGTGTGTGTATGTTTGTGTGTTTGTGTTTGTTCCCCCCAACATCGCTTGACAACCGATGGTGGTGTGTTTATGACCCCGTAACTTAGCAGTTCGACAAAAGAGACCGAAAGGTACTGGGCTTCCAAAGAATATGTCCTGTGGTTGATTTCCTCGACTAAAGGCGGTGCTTCAGCATGGCCGCTGTCAAATGACTGAAACAAGTAAATGAGTAAAAGAATAGTGTCTGTTGGAAATATTCGGCACCTCTGTGTTCAAGATCTCGCAACAATACTGAGACATCCACCCTCACTTATAGATGATGGAATTAAGCATGCCAAGAATTTAAGCATTAAAATAACAAGGAAACAAAAAGTAACACAACACCTCATCTAAGTTTGCTTTAGAAGCGTTGAGATGTATATATTAACTCACAACCATAGTAACACTGAAGAATATAAAGCTATTGTAGAAAATCTACCTCTGCTTACTTGGGACCCAAAAATGAACAAAATTTTAGAAACGCATAAACTGATCAAATGCAAAAAAGCAATACAAATCGTTGAAAAGGCTTCTGACAAAAGTGAAACGTTACACAAGAACCACAAAAACAACGGATAAAAAATGTTGATGTCCAAACGGGGGAACATGTCCCAACCTACTGGAAGGCTCAGATTTCCTATTCAAAACAAGGAGAGAGGCTCAGAATTGAAACCAACTTCACTTGTGCTTCCGAGATTCTAATTTGCTATAACTTGTTCAAGTTGTGGACATAACTATGTATGTCAGTTAGACGGAGAACCGCACTACATAAGGAACGGATCTTATCCCAAAAGTAGAGACAAATTCATTTGAGTGAATACATAGAGATATTCAGGTAATATCCAACCAAACTTGACAGTTTTTCCCGATCTACCAGTACAAAGAAGCAATTTCTGTACAGGAACATTTAAATAAAGAAAATATATGTATCGAAAAATACAAGACAAGCTTTTTTATCAACGCATAACCAACTTTGGTCTCAGTATATATATATGTTAATTCATGATCCGATACCAATCACTCTACATATTTTATCGCACTACTTTAACTTTTGAAGTTTTATATATTTATTTAACACCCGAAAAAAAGCAGCATCTATCTTCCATAGCCCTGATAATAACGATCGCCAATTACTTCCCGTTAGATTATTTTATTTGTTTATTCATTCACCAACTTCCATTTAGGAACATGGAATAAAATCTGTAGAAAATACGAAATTTCATTCAATTCAATGTCATGATTAGCGAAAGCGAAACCGGTCGACAAGCACAATGCACTTTCACTTATATATATATTAAAAATGTAAATTGTATGCATTTTCCTTCTTTAATTTTGTATATGTGTGTGTGAGTACTTGCGTGTGTGTGTGTGTGTGTGAGTACGTGCGTGTGTGTGTGTGTATGTGTGTGCGTGCGTGTGTTTACGTATTTTTGTAAGGTTGTCCCTGGGAGCTCCTCTATGCTGATGATCTTGCTCTAATTGCTGAGTTACTATCAAAACTAGAGGAGAAGTTTCAGGTGTGGAAGCAAGGATTAGAATCGAAGGGCCTTAGAGTCAACCTACCTAAAACCAAAGTCCTAAGTAGAAAGGTAGACAAACCACAAACCCCTTCAGGTAGACCCACGCTCGATCTGTAGAAAAGGCGTAGGTAGAAATTCTATAAGATGTACCCGGTGTAAGCTATGGACACATAAGAGGTGCAGCAATATCAAAGGAAGGCTAACTAGCAAGATAGTTTTTGTATGTGGCAGATGCTCAAGTGCAATAAACACTGAAAATGTGCAGAGAACAACTTCTGCCACATTCCAGGGAGAAAAACGAGAAGTAGTTGATAGCTTCCGTTACCTAGGTGACCAAGTCAGTAGCGGGGGAGGGTGCGCTGAAAGTGTAGCTGCTAGAATAAGAATAGCCTGGGCAAAGTTCAGAGAGATCTTACCTCTGCTGGTGACAATGACCTTTCGCTCAGAGTAAAAGACAGGCTGTATGACGCATGTGTACGAACAGCCATGCTACATGGCAGTGAAACATGGGCCGTAACTGCTGAGGACATGCGTAAGCTCGCAAGGAATGACGCCAGTATGCTCCGTTGGATGTGTAATGTCAGTGTGCATACTCGACAGAGTGTAAGTACCTTAAGAGAAAAGTTGGACCTAAGAAGCATCAGTTGTGGTGTGAAAGACAGACGATTGCGCTGGTATGGTAACTTGTCGAGAATGGATGAGGATAGATGTGTGAAAAAGTGCCACACCCTAGCGGTTTAGGGAACCTGTGGAAGAGGTAGAATCAGGAAGACCTGGGATGAAGTCGGGAAGCACGACCTTCGAACATTAGGTCTCATGGAGACAATGACTAGTGATCGAGACCTGTGGAAATATTCTGTGCGTGAGAAGACTCGGCAAGACAAGTGAGACCATAACCCGTAGCCTTTACCAGGGGTGTAGCCAGCCCACTTATGCGTACCTTTCCTTCTTTGGACACAAAACCCTGCTTGCAAAGACCTGTTGAGGCAAGTGAAATCGAAATCGAAATCGATCCAAATTTGATGACTGGCACCCATGCCAACCTTCCCTCATTGGACACTAAACTTAGCTTGCGAAGACGTGTTGGGGCAAGTGAGATCGAAACTGAACCAAGTTTGATGACTGGCTTCCGTGCCAGTGGAGCGCTAACAGCATCATCCGAGTGGGATCACTGCCAGAGCAGAGGTCTGTCTCCCGTGCCGGTGGCACGTAAAAAGCCCAATTTGAGTGCGATCGTTTCCAGCTTCGCCTTCGTAACACTTGTGCCGGTGGCATGTGAACAAAACATTGGACTGACTCCTGTGCAGGTGGTACGTAAAAAACACCATTTGAGTGTGGCCGTTGCCAGTTCCGCCAGACTGGCCCTTGTACCGGTGGCACGTAAAAAGTACCCACTACACTCTCGGAGTGGTTGACGTTAGGAAGGGCATTCAGCTGTAGAAACTCTGCCAGATCAGATTGGAGTCTGGTGTAGCCACCCGGTTCGCCAGTCCCCTGTCAAATCGTCCAACCCATGCTAGCATGGAAATCGGACGTTAAATGATGATGATGATGATGATGATGATGATGATGATGATGATGATGAGACTAGTATACACGTACTTTCAACCGATACCTATATAAGCAAGGCGTACACTTTCATATATTAATATTCAAAATAATTGTTATAATTATTATTGGTTAATAAAGTATGTTATACTTTAAAGCATCAATTTTATGGCAACATCTAAAGTATTGAAATGTGCTAATTTTTTTCATGAACGCTTCTGAGAATTAAATTTTGTGCTCGTTACTATGATCTGTACACTTTAATATAGATAACAAAATTCTGTTTAATATAGATTACAAAATATATTACCTATTTTATGAGTAGTAGCTTTTGTAACAATTGTCCAAGATGGCGTGTCTCGCATATTTTTAATTTTAAATTCCATATAATGGTGCTAGAGATGTATTGTTAGATTTAGCTTCATGCTTCAAAGAGGAAATATGGTTGTCGTATCTAAACTTGAATTTTAGATGTGTGGAACCTATATATTGGTATGTATACTGTTGGGTCTGGACATCCTTTATGAATTATAAGATATATTATTTAAAAGAAAAAATGCATTTAAAATATGATTATATAATTGGATTGAACGTGGTCTTCTAATGTTATTTGTGATAAAAATTATTGTGATTTGATCTATTTTCAATATGATTATTACATGTCGATGTGAATATCTTCGCGCGTGTGTGTGTAACACTCTCTTTCCTTCACCGAGTTATTCGTGCTGCTCATGATTTTTATGTAGAGACATAACGCTTTATCCAAATGTAAAATTTCAATTATATATATTTTTTTTTCTGTACGAAGAATTTCTGGTTGGAAATCATTCATTTTTAGTTTATATGTTTATTTTTACAGGTAAAAATTTGCAATTCCCAATTAGCAACTGTAAAATATATGAAATGGAAAATAAGTAATACCCACAAAATTTACACTTTACAGTTTTGCTATATTATATAGATAATATATTTAATATATATGTGTATACACACACATACACCCATACAAAAATACACATATGTATTTGTACATATAAATTTAGAGAAGCTCTCAACGTATCGATTTATCTATCGAACTTCCTATATGCTTGTCTAAATATTTGTGAAATATCTAATTTAATATCTACTTCTGTATCCTTTTACCTATTATATATCTAACATCGGTTAAATCCATGAAAGTCTGAATGTTTTATTATTAGAATACTTTCCTCGTTTCTCTCTCAGTTTCTGTCCTTACGTCATGAAGAGTAGTTATAACTTAATGGAGTAATATATAGAGAGAAATAGAGAGAGGAAGAGGTAAAGGAAAGACCTAAACAAAGAACGACAAAGAACAGCACGGAAAGGAAATAGTTGAATCAGTGAACAATTATGAGTGAGATACAGGGAGGAGTAAGGTGTATATTATTAGAGAGAGAAGGATTATATTATTACAGAGAAATGGTCTATAATAGTTGAGTGAAGGAAACGAAGAACTTTACATTTTTCTGTGTTTGTTATAAATAAAACAACGTCATGACTGTTTATAAACTTAAACTTTATAAGATACATCTAAAGAGAGTTAAATTAAAGTGAAATTAGTTTACCCAACATCTGTGGAAGTTACACTTTTATCTTTTACGCGTTCAAGATAAAACCTGTGGCCATACTGCAGCAAGACTGCTAGGATGATGATGATGATGATGATGATGATGATGATGGATGATCATGACTATTATTATTATTATTATTATTATTATTATTATTATTATTATTATTATTATTATTGAGTGAGAGAGCAGTGTATGCCATCAAAGTGACACTGGGGTAAAATATACGAAGCACATTATATCCATCATGACTACCCGTCTGATAAGGGTACACCAGGCACATGCATCACAACCATATGTGCGCGACATGGTGATCTCATATAAAAATAAAGAGCGCATGACCTCACAGGTGGGGCCCAGTTAGAATTTTTCTTCAGGTTGAGAAGCCCATCCCGCTCAAAAGGTCCCTGAATAAGGTTTGCTTAAGGATGTTGAGCAAAACACCCATGTTTCCAAAGATGAATTATTCAAATCCCAAAGAATTCCTCTCAATACATGGCTATCATGCTCCCCCACTACTTCTGCTCATGATCAGAGTTGCACATATCGTCAGCCACCAAGGGACATATTCAACTGGTTAAGGTCAAACAACTGACAAGCAAATCTGTGGTATTGAGCGGAATATTTGCTGTAGCCCATCTTTTATACCAAGACAAAACAATGTACATGATAACACTTCCAATCAAGATCAGAATCCATGAGAGTCACTGCCTGGTACTACATCCGGGCATTTATTATTATTATTATTATTATTATTATTATTATTATTATTATTATTATTATTATTATTATTATTCTATTACTTTAGATTGAATGCTTAACGTTATTATGAATAAACAGATACATACAACGGCAGAAGGGAAAGTGGATATGGTAGATGCTTAAATAGAATGACAAAAAAGACAGGTGAGCATGTCAGTAGGTAGGTAGGTTGGTAGGTGGGCCTACCGATATATTAAGTCATGCGAATTGAGAGAAATATTAATAGATATGATCATAGAGAGATCTTTGAATGGAAATGAAATGGAATATTCTCGATTGGCAAATATCTTGAACTATATTACTGGTTAGACAGCGAAAAGTGTAGCTGGCTTACGTATCTCTAGTTTGTTAAACTCCCTCACTTTACGTATGCTCTTTAATAAAATTAATTATCGTCTGCTTAATCGAAATATTTGTTTATAAAATATGCAAAAAGATAGACAGCATTAGCTAGACAGAGAAAGTATGGAAAGGATTATTTTTCAAGAAAGAAACATGTAGTACATGTAGGACGTGTCAGCGTCCTCGATATTTACATTAAAGCCACTTCAATAAGAGATGCAAAAGAAGGGATGCGCTTAGTATTACCTCGCAGAGAGGTCACTCACAAATGACCCGGATCTTCATTTGATAACGGATTGACTTCAGGATCCCGAAATTCTCTCTCAGTCACTGACAATAAATGAGAAACAAGGAGACACGCTTAACAAAATTGTAAATAATAAACATTTAATAAATATATATAAAATTATCTTCTTAATTCAAAGATGCTTTTCTTAGAATAAAATGCACATCAGTTTCACATGTGGGTCAGTTGGCAACTCCTTGTTAAATGGGAGGATATAAAAACAAACTTTTCAAACTTCTGGTTTCTATTGAATACACAGGCATAATATGAATATCAGCGCATAAATGTGCTGAGAGCTACCATGGAATATACACGACACCAGCCAGTTCTATATAAATATTGCCATGTAGAAACATTATTATTATTATTATTATTATTATTATTATTATTATTATTATTATTATTATTATTATTATTAGTGAGGGGTGCTTGGGACTTCGAGTGACGTTAAGCGCTCACAGCCTTCTCCCAGGTGGGCAATGCGGTCGGTGATAGCCCTACTATAGCGTTCTATAGGAAGTTAATGGAGGGAAAGTGCGACGGCATTTTCGGGGAAACGCTGGGCGTTGATGAGGATAAACTAACCTGACTTTTTTGGAGAACTTTCGGGCTTGGACCTATGGATAACTTCCAGAAATCCCTTGGCTGGCAATGTTACCGAGGGGTGCTGCCTGCTTGGGATAATCTTTACAGGTAGAGAAGTGCCGTCAGCCGGGCCTGCCAAAGGTGCACCCAGAACGATGAAGCCATTCTGCACGCCCTCGTCCAGTGCCTGATTATTGCTTATCAATGGGTTTACGTCGAACGCCTGCTGTCGTGTGTGGGACGGATCTGGCTATCAGCTGAATCCATTGTGAAGATTGCCCCACCTCCCTCTTTTAGCCGAGTGGGGCGGTCAATTTTTATTTGTCTAGTGGCTGTAACGAAAGAGGTAGTATGGTGGACACGTTGGAAAGGGCTAAAGACGGACACTTTCCTCTTTGGCCAAGCCCTCATCAACTTCTTCAAGTTTCACTTGAAAAGGAATTTGAGCGTAGAGAGGGAAGTATTACCTTGTAGAAAGTTTGTTGAAAAGTGTGTGAATGCTGGAAGAATGTCTAGTGTGAAAGGTCGAATTCTGATCGGACAGATGTAAAAAGATAATCAAGGAAGAAAGGCTCTTGCCCTGTTGTGCAGGCAACCGTGGATTTTTTTTGCGTCTTTCCCCAAGGCCCTTACAGCGCTTTCCCTATTGGGAGTTTTAATTTGTTTAATTTTTATCGTTATTATATTGTGTACACGCGGAAAACACATTGTACGATCCTGTTTTTGTCTGTCATGTTGTATGTCATTCGATGTTTTTGTATGTGAGCCCTTGCGGCTAATAAAAGTATAACTTATTATTATTATTATTGAGGGGAACTCGGCACCACAAGTGCAACCAACAGCAACAAAAACACTTCCACCAGCACTACCACCTCAAACACCGAAACCGTACACAGCACAGACTGCACAAACACCACCAACTTCACAGCCATCGACACCGACAATACACACTTCTTAAATGCATCAGAGAAAACACAGACATCACAACGGAAAACTTTGTCTTCCCAACACACAATGCATCACTACCAGACAAACAAATTTTAAAACTAAAACAGGACACCTACAACACGCTAAATATTAATTTAATTTTCCAAATGCTACTGGGTCATTTCAAAAAACATTTTCTCATAGAATGTATAAAAGCTCATGGAAACGCCTACAACACAGAACAGTGGTCCTGCTAGACAACAATGGTAAGTAGAGCTCTTCTCCATCCTAAATTTATTTTACCATGGTGACACTCAGAATAGGTTGTATAAATATCAGAGGCCTTGGAACAAGGTCAAGATTTAAATAACCTGAGGTCCATTATTGTAGATGTTGCAGCCATTAGTGAATCAAGACTATCCGACCCACGAGACCTCATAAGCTTTTTCGGTAGATACGAGATTATTGTATCTCAGTGTCTGCCGGGAAGAAGGCGGTAGTAGTACTGTGGCACTATTCCGGAAGGGTCTGGATTTCAAAATAAAGGCATTCTTCCTGGATCCAGAAGGTAAGTTTGTGGTCTTAGATGTGAACAACAGCAGTGACGCTGGTGCTTTCCGAGTGGTGGGTATTTATGCTCCGACAGGGGTAGGGCGGTCTGATTACTTCAAGCATCTGGAGGTTTTCCTGGGAACGTTTCGGACTTTAGTATTAGTAGGGAATTGGAACGCTGTCTTAGATGGACGTTTCGATTGCGTGGGGGTATCTGATAGGAGAGGGGAGTACAAAAGCCTCCAAAACCTCCTCATACGTTTTCAGCTGTCTCACAGGTGCCGATTAGATTACCCGAATATGACGATGTGGACTTGGACAAAAGGCATTAGGTCATCTAGATCGTATCTAGATATGGTATTTTGTAGGCCAGCGGACAAGGATAACATACGGTGTCCACAATTTCACATGGTCGGCTACACAGCCACAAATTTCACATGATCTGTACGGTCGACTTAGATAGGCTTCATAGACAGCGTTCCGGTTATTGAGAGCTGAATACGTCGTTACAGGCGGGTTAAGCTTACAGAGATCGGATTAGCGAATTAGTTATGCGGGCGTTGATGGGTGCAGTCGTCGACAACAACTGGTGGTTTGCTCTTAAAATGGCAATTAGAGTAGAATCGATTAGGTTTAGCAAAATATTAGCGGTAGAAAGAAGTAGAACAGAGGGAGATTGTGTTAGAAAGTTAGTTGAAGCGCATAGAACAGGCATCGCAGCTAATGTATTGGCGGCGAATTTTGCCCTCGACCAACTTTTCGACGCCAAACACGAAGGCTGTGTTGACAGAGCTAAGGCACGTTCATTAAGCGGAGAAGGAACGAAAGCGTCACGATGTGTCCGCGTATCGGAGGCGAAAAGTGGCAATAAAGCTATCATTCGGTGTTTGGTAGACAAGAGCGGATGCGTGGTGTTCGAGCCGAAACTGATGTGTGCGTCTGTTCAACAGCGCTTTGCACGACTGTTCGGGACGAATGGTAGGACGGATAGCAGAGCAGACTTCGGTGTCTACACGGACGGCATGCTTCTACTCTTGGTGAACGAGGCGGAGTACTGTGAAAGGCCGATAACAGCCGCGTAAATATTGAAAGTGATGAAAAGTTGCACGAGGTGGATCGCCGGGTTTGGATGGTCTGCCCTACGAACTTTGCAATTCGATGCCAGATTTGTTTGCTGGCCTCTTAGCAAAAGTCTACTGCAACTGGCACCAAAATGGGAGAATTCCTACTTTTGTCTGTCGAAGAGTAGTGGCATTGCTGAGAAAGGACCCAGACAAGGAGGCCCATCACTCTGCTCAATGCAGAATTGAAGATTTTGACCAAAGCGTTAGCCAAGAGATTAGAGCTTCTCATGGACAAGCTGGTTGGCAAGGCAAAGACATGCACCATCCCAGCAAGGAGTACACACGATAATCTCCTTCTTATGCGCTACATCATAGAGAGTGTGGATAACGAAGCTAGCATGGTTGCGGCGCTTATCAATTTAGATCAATTTAAAGCTTTTGATATTATCGACCATCAATACTTGGTAGCCGGTTTTCTTCTAGTTTCCGCAGTTGGATCACTGCTTTATACAGCGGCATCTGCTCGGTTATTCGGGTGAATGGTCATCTGTCGGAGCCATTCGCAATCTTGCGTTCGATCCATCAAGGATTCACTCTCTCCTCCCCTTTACTAACTCTTGAACCATTTCTGTGGAATTTGGAGGTGTTGAGGGGTGTCTCGCGTGATCTAGGATGTGTGTCATATTCCATTTCAAGTGAAACTTGAAAAAGTTGATGAGGGCTTAGCCAAAGAAGAAAGTGCCTGTCTTAGGCCTTTTCAAACGTGCCCACCATACTACCTTTTTCGCTACAGCCATTAAAAAAATAAAAATTGCCTTCTCTTCTTGGCCAAAAGAGGTTGGCGGCAAGGGAATTCTAGAAGTTATACATAGGCTGATATCACTGTCATAGTGTCGAGCTATAGACATATAGACCTGATTGGCGAAACGCTACAGGAATATGAAGCGGTGAAAGGAGCAAAACTTCACGCGGTTTGCAACTCGGCACATGGAGATGCAAGGCCATGCCGTCTAACAGCGTGGTGGGATGCTTGACAAACGGTGGCGTTAAGTCGCTTGGAGTCTGGTTTGGTACGGACTACCAGCTGGAGAAGAACTGGGATGAGGTGACAGGCAGCGTAGCCAATCCCACCCAGAAATGGGCCGAGAGAAAGTGTCCCTGAAAGGTCGAGTAGAGGTGACGAATGAGTACATCGCACCCGTTATTTATCATCACTTAACTGTCGTCCCTTGCCCCATTTACTGGTTGACCAACCTGGTGCACTTACTCTTCTGCTTTCTGTGCAAAGTGCGCGTTCCACTGGTCAGGCGCTTCATCTGTTTTCAACAGCCGTTGAATGGAGAGCTGGGCATGCCGTGGTTACTGATGCGCAGACATGCGCTGAGGTTGCGGCCTCTCCAGCGTTTCCTTGATAGTGTGCATGTGAGGTCACCGTTTATAAGAAACACTTTTCCACAGCTTGTCTCTTTGATAGAGCTGCAATCCTGGATTAGGCGTAGAGCGAGGAGGATCATTTGGGACCTCGAGTGCCGTCAAGCGCCCACGGCCCTTCGCAAAGCGGCAATGCGGTCAGTGGTAGTTCTACTATAGCGTTCTATAGAGGGCTCGTGGAGGGAAAATGCGACAACGTTCTCGAGGAGATGCTTGGCGTCGATGAAGACCAACTAACCGGTCTGTTTCGGAGTACTTTTGGGCTTGGTCCTATGTATAACTTCCAGAAATCCTTGCCGCCACCCTCTTTTGGCAGAGAGGAGGAGGCAATTTTTATTTGTTTAGTAGTTGTAGCGAAAGAGGTAATATGGTGGACACGTTTGAAAGAGTTAAAGACAGGCACTTTCCTCTTTGTCCAAGCCCTGAACAACTTTTTCAAGTTTCACTTGAAAAGGAAGTTGAGGGTGGAGAGGGAAGTGTAGACTTGTAGCAAGTTTGTTGAATGATGGGTGAATGTTGGAAGAATGGCCAGTGTAAAAGGACCAATTCTGAGCGTGCACCTGCGGTTTTTCCAGGAGATCCTTAATATGCCTCCCCTATTTTTAATTTTTGTTGTTATTTATATTGTTTACACGTTGCAAATCCCATTGTATTGTCCTGTTTTTGTCTTTTATCTTGTTGTATGTCTCTTAATGTAATTTTATGTAAGCCCTTGTGGCCAATAAACAAATTTATTATTATTATTAGTAGCAGTATTATTATTAAGGTGGTGAACTGATGGAATCGGTTGCATTCTAGTCAGAATCCATCACAGTATTTCGCCCGTCTTTACGTTCAGAGTTCTAATTCCACGGTGGTACTCATTGCCTCTCATTATTTTCAGGCTGATAAAATAATTACGAACTGAGCATTGGAGCCGGGTCTATATGATCGACGTATCCCCTCCTTTGAAATTTCTGATCTTAAGAAATAATTTAAAATAAAGTTTGTTACAAGATGTCAATCTTGTAGAATACTTAACATGCCGGTCCATGGCCTGAACTTGCTAGCCGCGTGCCAAAATATGAACTTAATTTACACTGAAACAAACTCCACAAAGTAAGAAGCAATGGTGCATGAATCATCTAAAACATTTTTTTAAAGAAAAGAATAAAATCAAAATACCTTTTTTACGGGTTAGTCTTTGACTCATCGTCTGCAAACGACTTCTAATCCACAAGAAAGGTACAGCGATAAACATCAAAATTCCTTCCAGAAGGCGAATGGTAACAACACAAATATCTATGAGGTATTTTTTAGCTGGAAAAAATCATGAAAGAGTACAATAATATGCTAAATATCATAATGGAGAATTATTACATAAAACGATGTGCTAGTAGATTCATAAGCATGCCGGCCAAAATGCTTAGCGTCATTTCATCCGGTTTTACCTTCTGAATTCAAATTCCGAGGCTTATAAAATAAATAATACTCGAATACTGGAGTTGATGTAATCGACTAACCCTCGACCCCGAAATTGCTGGCCTTGTGTCAAACTTTTAAAAACAACATCTAGCTTTCGGGAGGCGGTCAGATAGCAAAATCATTAACACTGGACCAATTGCTAAGCGGTATTTCGTCCGTCTTCATGTTCTATGTTGTAATTCCGCCGAGGTCGTCTTTGCCTTTCATCCTTTCGGGGGTGATAAATGAACTACCAGCGAAAAACTGGGGTCGATGTAATTGACTAGTCCCTCCCGCAAAATTTCAGGCCTTGTGCCATTATTAAAAAGGATTATACGGAAGGAAGCGAACAGGCAGAATCGTTCGCATGCCGGGAAAAACGCTACGCGGTATTTCGTCCAATTTCTACGTTCCGAGTTCAAATTCCGCCAAGATAGACTTTACTTTTCTTACTTTCGGGCTTAATATGATAGAAACATTAACATGTTGGCCCCTCTCTCGGACTTCCTAGCATTGTGTTAAAATATGGAACCAATTTACACTTGAACCAACGCTACATAGACAAAGTAAGAAGCAATGGGACACCTAAAACAAAACTTTTAATAAATGAATAAAATCAAAATACCTCTTTCCCATTTTCGAATTTGATTTCTCTTCTTCAACCAATAGAAAAGTGCTATGCTTAGAAGAAGTATGGAGACAACACTAGCGAGAAGACATGTGGGACATCCTGCACCTGGAAATAATGATGAAAGATTGTTATAAAACGCTAAATATCATAATGCAGTATTTTTACACAAGAAGACGTTGAGCACGGAAAAAAACACTAAGCAGCGTTTTGTCCGGATACACGTTCTGAGTTCATAATAGGAGGTTGATAAAATAAATAACACTGGAACACTGGGGTCGATGTAATAGACTTCACCCCACTTCTTATATTGCAGGCTTTGTGTCAAAATTTTAAAACAATCTTTGTTTTAAGGCGGTGATTTGGCAGAATCGTGAGCACACTGGAGAAAATGCACAGATGCTTATCGTCAGTCAATACATTCCGTGTTCAAATTCGACTGAGATCGATTTTACCAGTAATCGAGGACTGATGGATAAAGTATCAGCTGCGGACTGCTAGGGTCGAGGAAATCGACTGAACCCCACCCTTGAATTTGCTTGATTTGTACCAAACTAGAAACGAATTTACACTAAATCCTACGGTACGTAACCAAAGTAAGTAACAACGAGATATCAATCATACAAAATAATTAGTTTTAAATAAAATAATAAATTTCAAATACCCTGTTCACATTTTCTGCACGAAAAGATAAGAGCCACTATCATTACAATGAATTCAGGAAGAGGTACATACAGAGGAACAATGGCGGAATTACGATTTCGTTGTTGAGAATCTTCACCTGGAATAGATCATGAAATATCATAATGGAACATTATCGCATGAGAAGGCAAGGAGCAGGTAGAATCGTGAGATCATTGAGCAAAATTGTTGGCAGCACTTCGTCCGGTTTTACGTTCTGAGTTCAAATTCCGGAGTGGATAAAATTAAATATCAGTTGAGCACTGCGTGTCGATATATACGACTTAATTCCGGTCCCAAAATTGCTGGTCTTTATTTATCTTTAGTAAAGCGATGAGCTGGCGGAAACGTTAGCGCACCGGACAAAATGCTTAGCGGCGTTTGGCCCTTCTTTACATTCGGAGTTCAATTTTAACTCATACTTTACATCTCATACTTTTAGGGTTCGATAAAATAAGGACCAGCTAGGAGTAGAGTTTAAGCATTCAACTTACGACCTTCCCGAAATTACTGGCCTTGTGCCAAAATATGAAACCAATATTATTTATTATACAAGTCAGCCAGCTTGTGGAATCGTTGGCATGCCGGACAAAGTGATTTGTGTCATTTCATCCATCTTTACATTCTAAGTTCAAATTCCTCCGAAGTTGACTTTGCTTGTCATCATTTCGGGATCGATAAAATAAGTACCAGCTGAACAATGGGGTCGATGTACTCGATTTAGCCTCTGCCTCAAATTGCTGGCCTTGTGCCAAAATATAAAACCAGTCACCACTTTAACCAACTGTACAGAGCCAAAATAATTAGCATTGGGGCATCAATGAAATAAAATAAATTTTAAAAGAATAAATCAAAATAGCATTTTTCCATTTTTGAGTTATCATTTGTATTGTCATTTTGAGCAGACAGTAAGCAGCTGTGGCCCATGCAATGGAAGGAGCAATAGATAAAAACGCAATGACAATCCAGATAGTACAAATCGATGGAAGAGAATCTTCACCTGGAAAAGCACATGATGGATTAATATAATATGCTAAATATCATAAAGGAGTATTACCAGATGGGTAGGCGATGAGCTTGTAAGATTGTTAGCATGCCGGACAAAATGGTTAGTGGTTTTTCATACGGCTTTACTTTCTGGGTTCACATTTTGGGGTTCATAAAATAAATAATACTTGAGAACTAGGGTTGGTGTTATGGACTTATCCCGGTGCCTATTTTAGTTGGACTTGGGTCAAAAATGGGAAGCCAATGTTTAGGTTCATTAAGGTGATAAGCTGGTAAAATAGATATTTCACCGAGATCGACTTAATTTTTGATCGTTTCGGGTCAATAAAATAAGTACCACCTGCGCACTGAGATCGATAAAATCGATTTAACCTCTTCACCAAAATTGACCTCGGAGCAGAATATGAGACAAATTTTTCCTTAAACCAATTATATATTAGCAAAGTAAGTAACAATGGGGTATCCAGCATAGGTGCAGGTGTGGCTGTGTGGTACGAAGCTTGCTTCCAAGCCGCATGCTTTCGGGTTCAGTCCTTCGGCATGGCACCTTCGGCAAGTGTCTTCTACTATAGCCTCGCTCGGATTAAAACTTGTGTGTGGATTTGGAAGACGAAAACTGAAAGAAGCCCCTCATCTACTTACACACACATACACACACACACACGTAAATATATATGTGTGTGTGTTTATGTGTGTATGTCTGTGTGTCTATACTTGTCGCCCCATCGCCTCTTGACAACTGGTGTCGGTGTGTTTACGTCCCCGTAACTTAGAATTTCGGCAAAAGAGTCTAATAGAATAAGTACTAGGCTCAAAAGGTAGTAGTGGGGTCGATTCATTCGACTGAAACGCTACAGGACGGTGCTCCAGCATGGCTGCAATCAAATGACTGAAATAATTAAAATAAGAGGAGAATGAAAGAAAGAATAAGATCAAAATCCCTTTTTTTTTACCTGTTACAGTCTCCATTTGTTGTCCCATTTTGTACAGTTTGTAAAAAGCTATGAGCCATGCAAAGAAGAGAGGGATTGAGAAAATCCCAAAGATAATGGCGACAATGCAAATCGATATGAAAGTATCTTCATCTGAAAAAGATCATGAAAGATTATTAAATATCGTAATGGAATATTTTCACATGAGAAGTTGATGTGCTGGAAGAATCTTTAGAATGTCGGACAAAATTATTAACGGCATTTCGTCCGGCTTTTCGTTCCTAGTTCAAATTCTCTGAATGGAAAATTAACACTTGAGTAATGGGGTCGGTGTGATCGACTTATCTTGGCCTCCAAGAAGCAGTATTTGTATCAAAATTCGAAGGTGACATGCTGCAAAATCGTTAGTACACCGGAGAAAATGTTAATGACATTTCGTCCGGCTTTATGCTATGAGTTGAAATTCCACTGAGGTCGACTTTACCTTTAATCTTTTTGGGTCGATAAAATAAGTACGAGATGCAACTCCAGCGATCGATTTAATTGACTTAGACTCTCCCTGAAGTTGCAGACGTTGTGTCAAAATGTGAAACCAGTTTCCACTTCAACTAACTGTACATACACAAGACAAGCAGCCGTGAGGCATTAAGCATTGGTGCAGGTGTGGCTATGTGGTAAGAGGCTTGCTTACCAGCCACAAGCTTTCGGGTTCAGCTGTTCAACGTTGCACATTAGGCAACTGTATTTTGCAATAGCCTTGGACCGACCAAAGTCTTGTGAATAGATTTGGTAGACGTAAACTGAAAGAAGCCCTTCCTATATGTGTGTGTGTGTGTGCTTGCGTGCGTGTGTGTGCGCGCTTGCGTGCGTGCGTGTGTGTGTGTGTATTTTTCCCTCTATCACTGTTCGGCAAACTGAGTCAGGGCGTTTACGCACCCGTAATATTTTGGCAAAGGAGATTGAGAAGTTACCTATTAGGCTGAAATTAAAAAATGTTCTGGTGTCGATTCATTCGACTAAATGCCTCAGACAGTACTCCAGCATGGATGCAGTCAGAAAACTGAAACCATTAAAAGAATAGAACAATGAAAGAAAAGAATAAAATTCAAAATACCCTGTTTGTATTTTAGATGTTTCTCTATTCTCATCTGACATGGAATGACGAGAGGAAAGATCGTGGCGATAATGAGAGCAAAATACAGACCCCGAAGAAGAATTTCGGTGGTGAAATTTCTATGGGTAGAATCTTTACCTGAAAAAGATGAAAGAATAGTTTGATACGCTAAAAATCATAATAAAATATTATTATATGAGAAGGCGATCTGTGATTGAGAAAATGAATAACGCTGGAGAACAGAGACGAATGTAATCGAATCAACCCCCGTTCGAATTTGCTAATCTGGGGTGAAAACTTGAAACCAATATTTTGATTTCGAAAGACGCTAAGATTACGCCATCATTAGCATACCGGACAAAATGATTTCGTTCGTCTTTAGGATCTGAGTTGAAATTCTCTGGAAAAAAAAAAATTAAAAAAACTTCTGTACAGGAGTCAAAGTAATCGATTCGTCCTTTGTTCAAAATTGCTGAACTTGTATCAATACTAGAAACCAAGATTTAAATTCGTTAAGGTGGCGAGCTAGAGCAATCGTTAGCACACCGAACAAAATGCTTAGCGGCATTTCGTTCGTCTTTACGTTCTGAGTTTATATTCCGATGATGCCAAATTTGCCTTTCAGCCTTTCGGGTTCCAGTCGACTTAGCTCCTTTTCTGAACGTGCTAGCCATTGTGACTAAAGAGGAAACTGATTTACACTTAAACTATACACATACAAATTAAGTACTAATGGGGTATCAAACGTCTTAAAGAAATTTTTGAAATATAAGAATAAAATGAAAATACCGTTTCCACGTGTTAGAATTTTCATTCTACTTCTCAACTTCCCAAATAGAAAGTAACCAACTGCGATCAGCGCAGTGAAGAAAGTAATAGAGGCGATCAGCCGAAGAGGTTCGTCGGTAAGATGTCTTCGGAAAGAGTTTTCACCTGGAAAAGATCATGAAAGAATAGGAAAGTATTGTAATTCGCTTGAAGCATTGTGTATTGTTTGTAAAGAATAAAAAGTTTTGAATGGTACAATGCACTATAATACAAAAAAATGGACTATATACCTGTTGCAATTTAGTTATCTATAGTCCGATGATATTTCGGAATGCAATTCCTTCAGATATTCTTAGATGGAGTCTTTGCTATAAACTGTTTTCCAACGGCTTTTCTTTTTTTCGGAAGCGCCTCAGCAGAGGTCTCACGAAGCTCCTTCCAGAATTCCTCATGAGAAGTGCGTGAGGTCGGCTATGTTTCAGTCTTGTGTGTGTTGGTACATCTGTGGCGCTGCTTCTAAGTTACGTGTTATACGTGCAGCTTCTCGTTTTTCACCCCCTTCTTTTCCTCTTTTTTATTTGTTATAAACAATACATGAGCATGTTATTAAGAATGAACCTACACACATCCAGATGTAGCTAAATAATATATTGATTACCAACCTTCAGCCTGTTTTCTCATGTTTTTTTTCGCCACCTTACCGAATTTAAATCTTGGTTTCTAGTATTGATACAAGTTCAGCAATTTTGAACAAAGGACGAGTCGATTACATTGACCTCTGTACAGAAGTTTTATTTATTTTTTCTTCCACAGAATTACAACTCAGGAAAGAAAAAAAAAGAGAAGCTGCACGTATAACACATAACTTAGAAGTAGCTCTACAGATGTACCAACACACACGAGATTGAAACATAGCTGACCTCACGCACTCTCATGAGGAATTCCGGAAGGAGCTTCGTGAGACCACTACTGAGAGGCTTCCGAAAAAAAGAAAAGCCGTTGCAAAGCAGTTTATAGCAGAGACTCAATCTAAGAATATCTGAAGAAGAAATTGTATTCCGAAATATCATCGGACTATAGATAACTAAATTACAACAGGTATATAGTCCATTTCTTGTTTTATAGTGCATTGTTGTACCATTCTAAACTTTTTATTCTTTACATGAAAGAATATACAGAGATGTTAAATATCATAAGAAAGTACTGTTAGATGGAAAGACGATGGGCTGACAGAATCAATAGCATGCCGGACAAAACACTCAGCGGCATTTCGTCCGTCTTCACAATCTTGTTCAAATTCTGTTGACATCAACTCTAATTTCCATCGTTTCGAAGTCTATGAAACATATAGTGGATTTGTAACAATGTTTGAAACAATGTAACTTCCAATAGAGTTGAGTGCTCTTTTTCCGTATCTCCACTTACTTATCTATCTATCTATCTATCTATCTATCTATCTATCTATCTATCTATCTATCTAATTCGAATACGGAACAAATAATTCAGCAGAAAATATTTGCGAAGATATTATTAACTCTACTATTATCTAGGGTTATATAATTACATTGATAATAACATAAATTTTAATATAGGCAACTGCAGGCCCTTACTGAAAATAACAGTCAAATCTCTTATTTAAACCGCGGAGAAAATAATACTGATTATAACTTCAGAAATCCATTGTCTTCGAGCAAACGGGTCAAGAAAAGCATTCAACATAGCTATATAAAATCCAGCTCAATATACTGTCTAGTATTTGGATTCACGTGGATCGGTTTCTGGATTGGCATTACAGCCTTACCTTCCTCAGAACGTGTTATCACATGAGTTTAAATACTACACAATATATAGCTAGACAATATATAGCTAGACAATATATAGCTAGAATTTTCTAGATCCGTTGTCTCGCACACGGTCGATTTCTGTAGTTATAATCAGTGTTATTTTCTTCTGCGGTTTAAAAAAGGTTTGATTGTTATTTTTAGCAGGTACACAAGCTTAGTATGTACGTTGATGAATATATATATATATATATATATAGTAATAATAATAATAATAATAATAATAATAATAGGGATAAAAATCCAAATTTACAGGTTAAAACTCAATTAAATTCAATTTATTAAAAATTAAAATTTAGTTAAATTTCACAGTATAAAATATAAATATATAGTTTGAGAGAAAAGTACCAAAGTTCATGAACTAATCCATGAAAATACACAGTCACATATAGAAAAATTAATAAGCAAATGCACGATAAATAAGTATAATATAATAATCCACAGTCACATATAGAAAAAAATTAATAAGTAAATGCACGATAAATAAGTATAATATAATACAAAGTAAATATCATAAGATAATGATAATAAAACGACTACACGTGTTTCATAACCAAATTTTCAAATAGAAAATAAAAAATATTCAAACCGATTAAAACGATCGAAAATCGATTCTGTTCAAAGATATAGCTAATCTTCAGGTCAAAATACAACAACAATAATAATAATGTATATATCAGCCAACAATAAATAACAAATGAATGTATATAAAAATATTTATTATATTAAGATAGAAAAATATTATTAGAAATATCAAAAATTATAAACGTGCCATCATTAACTTTACGTTTATTACAATATAAACTAACAGAAATATTATATGCAAAACTAATCTTAACTAATACAGTTCTATATTTAAGAGATGAGGCATTATTTACAATATTTACATTATTTACATTTGACGGATATTTGTCCTCATCTTGTTTGTTGTTAACACAACGTTTCGGCTGATATACCCTCCAGCCTTCGTCAGGTGTCTTGGGGAAATTTCGAACCTGGGTTCTCATTCCTAACGATGTTACTATTATTATTATTATTATTATTATTATTATTATTATTATTAATCAGGTCGCTGTCGTGAATCGAACTAGGAACCTAGACACCCATCTAAAAGAACGCACTAGTATACCAATAACAAACTTGATGGAAATGTTGACTTTCTGTACAGAAACTACCTACTTCAGTATGGACACTGATATATATCGACAAGAAGATGGTTTAGCTATGGGTTCGCCATTATCACCGATAATAGCCAATATATACATGGAATACTTCGAGAATTTGGCTTTAGGATCAACACCACTAAAACCAACCCTATGGCTGCGATACGTTGATGACACCTTTATTCTCTGACCCCACCAGCAAGATGTCCAAATGCTGTTAGATCATGTGAACTCAATAAATCCATCCATACAGTTCACCATGGAAAAGGAACAGAACAATCAGCTGGCATTCCTGGACGTATTAATAACACGCACCGAGTATGGATTCAGGACATCCGTATATCGCAAGCCAACCTTCACTGGACGATACCTTAACTTCAATTCCCACCATCCATACAGTGTAAAGAGAGGAATTGCTCAGTGCCTAAGACATCGAGCAAAGAATATAAGTAGCGATCGTGATACCCACCACGAAGAAATGATCAAGCTCAGTAACAATCTATTAAGAAACAACTACCCCAAGAACATACTATCTACTCCAATTATGAAGAAAAGAGAGGATGAAACCAATAAACTGTCTACAGTCTGTCTACCCTATGTGAAAGGCCTCTCCGAAAAGATACAAAAGATATGCGGCCCATATGATATCAGGGCAGTATTCAAGAGCAATACAACACTTCGCAAATATCTCCTTTGGGTAAAACCACCAACAGAAGAGAATATGACCAAAAACTGCGTGTACTCCATCCCATGCAGCTGTGGTAGGTTATACAAAGGCGAAACATGTCACCCCCTCAAAATAAGGGTAGAAGAACATCGCAAAGCTGTGACACGAGGAGATATTGATAAATTGGGTATAGCTGGTCATGTATGGCAAAATGGAAACCACCTCCCCCTGTGGGATGAAGTCAAAATAATAGACAGGGAACAACACTGGAAAATACGAAAACTAAAAGAAGCAGCACATATGCTAGGACACAACAACCTCCTAAGCAGACCGAGTGCAGATATGAATAGCATATGGGAACCGGTATTGAGGAAGGATAGAAAAATAATAGATTTATAAGCCCTAAAATTCACTCCATAATTGCCCACGGGCATATGGCGTAGTGGTTAAGAGCGCGGTCTACTAACCCCAAGGTTCCGACCTGATTAATAATAGTAATAATATAATAATAATAGTAACATCGTTAGGAATGAGAACCCAAGACACCTGAAACGTTGTGTTAATAACAAACAAGATGAGGACAAATATCCGTCAAATGTAAATAATGTAATCTTAACTAATCGTTCGTTTAAAATACAATGTAAACGAAGTTTTAGATAGAAGTAATACTTATCTCAAAGATGCTATAGTTTAAACTAAAAATATATATATATAAAGATATCTATAGATATATAGATAGATATATAATAGTGTGGAAGGCACGTGGCTTAGTGGTTAGAGCATTCGGCTCACATTCGTAAGTTTGTGAGTTCAATGCCCGGTGACACATTGTGTCCTTGAGCAAGAAACTCTATTTCACGTTGCTGAAGTTCATTAAGCTGACAAAAAGGAGTGGTACCTCTGTTTCAAAGGCCCAGCCTTGTCCCACTTTGTGTCACGCTGAATCTCCTTGAGAACAACGTTAACGGTACACGTGTCTGTGGAGTGCTCAGCCACTTGTAAGTTAATTTCACGAGCAAGCTGCTCCGTTGATCGGATGTGGGACACTCGTCGTCGTAACAGACGGAGTAATATTTACCACAAAAGTCTCAAATTTGGACATAGACTTAACATAGGTTTCGTATCCACAAAGCCAAAGTCCTGTTGCGCAGCTCGCCAGATTCTATACAATAATAACTTAAACGTTCTAAGTCGCGGACGTGAGGGAAGCCTCAGAGATTGAGATTAAAGTTTTAACATATAAAAATATTAATTAAGACAAATTGGCTCCCCTGAACAAGAGAATGAAACAATCCTTAAAGACCTGCAAAAGCGGAGCCAGCAAATGGGGAGATCCCATTTTCCAGTACTCGTTTTATCCATCTATCACATCAGATATTGCCAACGTCAGATATAGGCTCTCCTGCTGGTGCTCCACATAGAGAGACTTGGTTGGTATTACGAAGGGCATCCAGCCGTATAAATCAAGTTAAAGCACGCTCTGGAAGAGGGTGCTGGATGCTATTTATCAATCATCTTAGGACTCTGCTATTAAATGATGATAAATATGATAATAATGCATATATATATATATATATATATATATATATATATATATATATTTCGTATGTGTATTTCGTGTGCAAGATTCTTGATGTGGATACGTGTGTTGAAAGAAATACAATTAAACTTTGGGAGAGGCATTATGCCGGTAATAAACACACGCACTGGTTCAGTCCTTTATTAATTTATATAGTTTTTTGTTAAATTATTTCATTGCACTCTTGCAATCTCTTCAGTAACTTGTCTCTCCACTTCCATTTATTTTGAATATATGATCTGGCGTTGTTTTGGCGTTGTTTCGAAACTGTTTGGTATGAGCATGTGAGTGTGTGCAAGCTCGTATGTGTGCACGCTCATATGTGTGCACGCACTTATGTGTTCGTGCTTATATGTAAGTATGTGCGTCCATATGTGTGTTTGTAACAATTTCGTTTATATCAGATCAGATAGAGACTTTTTAATTAATTTATTTACGTTCATATTCCGCATCATATGTGTGAACAACACATGCAACCATGGGCAATTGTAAGGCCCTCATCTACGTGTATTTGGTGTTTAAAATTGGTTGCGTTTCAGTTATGAGGACCGACTCCTGTATTTGTCGCAAAGATGCGTCACCGGGGTGTCTAGACAGGATTTCTATGTTAATTCTGTCCAGTACACCACCATGTTGTTCTTTGGCATGCTGGTAGAGCACCGAGGTTTGTTTTTGATTATTATAGTCCCTCCAATGTTCGTTTACACGCTCAGCCAAACTTCTTGCCGTCTCACCTATGTATGCCGTGTTTCTGTTTTTACACTCACCATCCATACAGCTTATTTTGTAGACTACATTTCTGGCTTTGCAGTTGGCACCAGGACTATTTTTGCACACAATGCAACTCTCCTCAACACACCTTGTTCTTCTGAAGGGATATGTTTTACATATTATTGATCAAAAACAAACCTTGGTGCTCTACCAGCATGCCAAAGAACAACATGGTGGTGTACTGGACAGAATTAGCATAGAAATCCTGTCTAGACACCCCGGTGACGCATCGTTGCGACAAATACAGGAGTCGGTCCTCATAACTGAAAAGCAACCAATTTTAAACACCAAATACACGTAGATGAGGGCCTTACAATTGCCCATGGTTGCATGTGTTGTTCACACATATGATGCGGAATATGAACGTAAATAAATTAATTAAAAAGTCTCTATCTGATCTGATATAAACGAAATTGTTACAAACACACATATGGACGCACATACTTACATATAAGCACGAACACATAAGTGCGTGCACACATATGAGCGTGCACACATACGGGCTTGCACACACTCACATGCTCATACCAAACAGTTTCGAAATAACGCCAAAACAACGCCAAAACAACGCCAAAACAACGCCAGATCATATATTCAAAATAAATGGAAGTGGAGAGACAAGTTACTGAAGAGATTGCAAGAGTGCAATGAAATAATTTAACAAAAAACTATATAAATTAATAAAGGACTGAACCAGTGCGTGTGTTTATTACCGGCATAATGCCTCTCCCAAAGTTTAATTGTGTATATATATATATATATATTAATTCATATTTATAATGTATAATTTATAAATTTTAATTCTTAATATTACAAACTATAATTTTTTATTCTTAATTTATAATTCTTAATTTTTAATCTGTAATGCTTAATTGTATTGCATATTTCTAAAGGGATGTAAATTAGATATATAATATTTTGAAATAGAACCTGAAGATGTGTTGGAATAATTGTAAATTTGACGATTTCATATGTGTATAAGTATGTATATGTATATATATATATATATATGTATATATATATATATATATATATATATATATATATATATATATATATATATATATATATATATATATATATATATATATATATATATATATATATATATATATATATGATGCGGAATATGAACGTAAATAAATTAATTAAAAAGTCTCTATCTGATCTGATATATATATATATATATATATATATATATATATATATAATGCGAGAGAGTTAGGGGTTGAGAATTCAACCCACTAAGGGAAAGTATCTATCCAATATACTGCTGGGAGGGTACCCAATTATTGTTACACTAGTGTTATACCAAGTGCCATAAATGGGAGCGGGTAAAAGGGGGGTTACCCTAAATTTGTATATCAATTAGAAAATGGAGGATAATATGCTGAACCCAACTACTTGCAGACAATGTACCCCGTTGAATTCATTAATTTAATTCGTAGCTAAAGTGACAAAAAAAGAAAGAAAAAAAAAGAAGAAAGAAAGAACCAAAGCACAGGTGTCTATGACAGACTATGTTATTTTGCCAACCTGGTTTACATATAGAAGTACAAAGTACATAAGGAATTAAAGAATGGACAAATTTGGGGTAAAACCTCCACTTTTACCCGCTCCCATTGATTGCATTTGGTATAGCACTAGTGTAGCAATAATTGGATACCCTCCCAGCAGTATACTGGATAGAGACTATCCCTTAGGGGGTTGAACCCTCAACCCCTAACTCACTCGCATTATATATATATATATATATATATATATATATATATATATATATATATATATATATATATATATATATATATGTAAATGGTTCTGTATATGTATATATATATTGTACTCTTCCAATACTGAAACACTTGTAGTTCCTTCATATTTAATAAATTTCAGTATTAACTGAAGTAGGAGATAATTAATGAAGTATGTTATATACCCTGCTGGTAATTTTGGTTATATCATTTAAGTATTATTTCGTGTTGTTCAAACTGATACCATGAGTTTATTTTCAGATATACTCATTAGGTTATTTTTTGTATTATCTGAAATAGAATACCCGCATATCAATTAATCCCCGATAACCGAATTAATATTGACTTTTATCAAACACTTTGTATATTTATGGATGGATAAATATATTTACATATACGATAAATAAGACCTCAAGGTACGATATGTAGATGCATATAATGCTGAAGGTTTGTTCCTGATTGATTATTTTCCCAAATTATATATATATATATATATATATATATATATATATATATATATATATATATATATATATGTCTGTCCTTGGCTGGCCTCAAATCTCACCTGCGAACCCATGGAAAACAAACCTCATCCAGCTATTCTGATTATATGTCTGTGCACACGTTTGAATGTGGTGTGTGCCAGAGGGTTTGCAAATCCAATGGGGGTCTTAAAAGACATGTTAGGATCCACAATGAGCAGAACTTACTTGCAGGTGTTGGTAGTGCAAATCAGAGGTGCAATCTGTGTGGGTGTTTTTTCAAAACACTGTCTGGTTTAAAAAGCCACATCAGACGCCATGAAAGGGCTAAGGTGTAGGTGCAGGAGGTGGTCAAACTCTGTTTAAGGAGTAGACAACCACCATATAGACATTGACCATAGAACAAACATCAAATTCGAGTCAACGAGTTTGTATATGACACCATACCTCAAACATTTGTTGATATATAAATATTACTATGGTTCTAAACATATAAATATATACATATACAAAAAACACAAAAGGTAAAAATATATATGCGAATAAAATAGAAATATATACAAAGGTAAAATAAAATATCAATCGATTAAAATATTTTTTAAAAAGTTTGTTTTACTCCCTTCACACAAGAGAACGTCCAAAAAGTTAAATTCTTACAAACATGTTAGGTTAGAGTCCAGGAACAAAAAGAGTTCCACAAAATCAATTGAAACACATCTATGGCCATTTCAGGAGTTCCGAAATGGTTATATGGTAATATTTATATATGATCAAATGTCTGAGGTATGGTGTTATATATATAAAGTGGTTGACTCGAATTTCATGTTTGTTCTATGATTAATGTTTCTTTATCTCTGTATCAATTACATTTGAGTACCTCTTTTTTGCAGTCCTATAAGCCTTTTTTGTTTCCATAAAAAGAGACAAAGATTATTCCCTGTCGTATATATATGTATAAAAACTGAGAATGTGTTTCTGTCTGCGTGTCTGTCTGTATGTGTGTTTGCCTCTCTCAAAGTCGAGAACTACTCAACCGATTTCATACAAATTTTACACATGCCTTACATAGGGTCCATGCAGTGTCATGAGCCAAAACATTTTTAACTTCTTGCCTAACTCGAGCCCTGAGAAATCTCTTATCTCCTACACTATTTCAGTATTACGTATTCAAAATGAAACAATAACATCTCTATTGTAATGTGAAATAATAATTTGAGTTTTAATATTTCACTATTAATATTGAAACTATTATCTCATATATATACCTGCATATATTTGTATATACTATATATATATATATATATATATATAATCAAAATAAGTAACAGGGATATCCAGAGGTAATGCAGATTTTAATCACCTTACTTTGAAATTGAATGGATAAATACCTTACTAAATTCCGGTGCCTAAACTTAAGTACCATATTCAAACTGAATCTAAATTTTTGCTGAACTCATCTACCATACACTAAGTATATATATATATAGATAGATGTGTGTGTGTGTGCGTGTGGAGGCGCAATGGGCCAGTGGTTAGAGCAGCGGACTCGCGGTTTGGATTCCCACACCCGGCGTTGTGAGTGTTTATTGAGCGAAAACACGAATAGCTCCACGAGCTTCCAGCACGGGTGGTGGGCAACGCTGCTGTAACACTTCACAACTTTGTCACAAATTTGTCCCAATCTGTGTGATGCTGAATCCACTCGAGAAATACGTTAAGTGAACAAGTGTCTGTGGAGTGCTTAGCAAATTGAACGTTAATTTCACGAGCTGGCTATTCCGTTGATCGTAACCGATGGAGTGCCGCGAATGTATATATATATATAGACGTATATGAATAGATGTAAATGTACAGGTGTATATATATTTATATATATATATATATATATATATATGTACAAATGTATATATATATATATATATATATATATATATATATATATATATATATATAAGTGTGTGTGTGTGTGTGTGTGTGTGTGTGTGTGTATGTGTGTATTCGCAGACAAGCAGGAAGTAAATAGACACCTTTAATTTTCAGAATTTTTTATCTAAACGTCTTAATATGTTTTCAGCGGTATAGAACTGTAAGAATTTCAAAGTGGTCGTTTTGTTTGGAAATTTTTGGCTGATCTTACCCATCGAAAAATTGCCGAAAATCTTCAATTCAACTGCAATCCAAAAGCCAAGGAAAAGAATCAACAGATTCTCGTCCCGGCCGACCTGGGCTCTCGGAAAGGAAGCTTCGATGTTTGAGAGAATTGTAGAAAACGAACCCCGTTCGAAGGCTTCTGACATTGCAACACAGCTAGAAGTTAGTCCAAGAACGTTTGTTTACATATCTCCATAAGCTTGGGTATTATGGACTAGCAGCTAGAAGAAAGCCATTCCTTCAACCAATTAATATCACGAAAAGAAATAAATGGGATAAGGAGACGTCAAAAAAATCCAGTTCATTTTGGGATGGAGTAATTTTCTCAGATGAATCCAGATTTGCATTATTTTCAGATAGTGGACGTGTTTGGGTCTGGAGGCTTCCCATTCAATGATTTGATTGGAAACGACTCCAACCAACTGTGAAACATAGCGATATCTCTGTAACGGTATGGGGAGCTGTCACCAGCAATGGTTGTTCTGAACTGATTGAATGTGTTGGAACCATAAACTCTGAAAAATACATCGAAATACTTAAGCAGGGACTACTTCCGATGTATTCACACAATAACATAACGAAAAATGCGTTTTTATTCATGAAGATTGGGCTCCAAACCACACAGCGAAAAGCAATAAAAATGAATGACTGAAAATGGGATCAAAAAGCTTCCTTGGCCGCCGAGCCAATCTCCTGACATGAACCCAATTGAAAAACTTTGTAGCAAACTAGATCGAGCTATATGAAAACTTCGTCAGAAAACTAAATCAAAAGATGAATTGTTTCGATTGTTGCGTGAAAAGTGGGCAGAAATTCCACAAGAGACAATCGCAATTCTCATCAGTTCAATGCCAAAAAGAGTTTCTGAATTAAAAACTGCAAAGCGAATGTCAACTAAATACTAAAATATGTAGTCCTACCAATCGATTACATTTCAATTGTTCGCTTTGCGTATTAACTAAAAGATTTTGAAAATTAAAGGTGTCTATTTACTTCCTGCATATCGGTGTATATATGTAAATATAAATATATATTTATGTATATATATATATATATATATATACATATTTATATACATGTATATATGCGTATATCTATATGTGTACATGTAAATGTATGTATGTATGTATGTATATAAATATATATATATATATATATATATATATATATATATATATATATATATATATATATATATATATATATATATATATATATATATATATATATATATATATATATATAAAGTGTAGTATATTGCCACTTAAGTGTGGCTGACCCCTAGGGGTGGATGTTACTGTTGCTTTTAGCCCCAGGAGGACATCTCAGAAATAACCCTGAAATCCGGATACGTTCGTGCTGCAGATCGAGGTGAGAGGGATAACTTCCCTTGGCAAACAGGACACAGTCGTGTGTCGATAAGCCAGCTGGAGGAGATGTCCTCCTGGGGCTAAAAGCAACAGTAACATCCACCCCTAGGGGTCAGCCACACTTAAGTGGCAATATACTACACTTTATCGTGCAGTTACTGTTAATACTTCATTTAGAGAATTAACATTGCTTATATATATATATATATATATATATATATATATATATATATATATATATATATAGATAGATAGATAGATAGATAGATAGATAGATATATATATATATATATATATATATATATATATATATATATATAGATCTATATATATATATATATATATATATATATATATATATATATATTATATATGCAATAATATATATATATACATATAGGCGTAGGAGTGGCTTGTTTACGAACCACATGGTTCCGGGTTCAGTCTCACTGCGTGGCACCTTGGGCAAATGTCTTCTACGGTAGCCTCAGGACAACTAAAGACTTGTGAGTAGATTTGGTAGACGGAAACTGAAAGAAGCCCGTCGTATGTATATATGTATATATATATATATATATATATATATATATATATATATATATATATATATATATATATGTATGTATGTATATATATATATATGTGTGTGTGTGTGTGTGTCTGTGTGTGTGTGTGTGCGCGTGTTTGTGTGTCTGTTTGTTCCTCCCGACATCGCTTGACAACCTATGCTGGTATGTTTACGTCCCCGTAACTTTTTGGTCCCATTATTATTCGGCAAAAGAGACCGATAAAATAAGTACTAGGCCTACAAAGAATAGGTCCTGGGGTCGATTTGCTTGACTAAAGGCGGTGTTCCAGCATGGCTACAGTCAAATGAATGAAACAAGTAAAACAGTAAAAGAGTATATGTATATATATATGTGTATATATATACATGTATATACATGTGTATTATGTGTATATATGAATACATATACATATATATACATGTGCATTTATATGTATATATATATACACATTTTTTAAGATATAGGCGTATATACATATTTGTATATATACATATAAATAAGTATGTATATATATATATATATATATATATATATATATATATATATATATATATATATATATATATATATATATATATATATATATATATATATATATATATGTATATATATATACATATATGTGAATAAAAATAAATATACAAAATAAAAAATTTTTTAAAATATACAAAAAAAGGATTTTGTCTGATTGTGTATAGAGAAATATATTATTTAAAAGAGTTCCAACTCTGTTTTTGTATGTTTTATTTATATTCTTATAAAATTAAATGGTAAAATGAAAAATGAAATGAAGTGTTGAATATCTTATTGAATATATGGAATATTGAGTATTAAATATCGAAAATCAAATGTATATTTGATATATTTAATACAGACATATATATATGTCTGTATGTATATATGTGTGTGTATATATATGTGTGTGTCTGTGTTTGTTACCCCACCACCGTAACTTAGGCGTTTGGCAAAGCACACTGATAGAATAATACTAGGCTTACATTGAATAAATCTTGGGTGAGATTTCCACTACTAAAAGCGATGCTGTAGCATGGCCGCAGTCATATGACCGAAAGAATAATAAAAAAACTAAACCATTTTAATACCGAAGAACGCTTTGTATCTCTGCTAGTATACATATCAGCACTGACCACTGCCCAGCTCCAACATCATCATCCACACACCTATACATGCACACACCCACTCGTCAAAATCACCAGCCCCAATCCACATGCACACGAACGCGCACCTTCATTTTGGCATCACCACTACTTTATTATCACCCCTTCTTCCTAGCTCTCCTGTCTGACCACCTCCAACCAGCCATCACCATGATTGACCGCTAGCCTCGAAAGCTTTTTTTATTCTCTCTCTGTTTATTTCCTCGTGATCCATTCTATTGAAGAGCGTAGGCTTGAAACCGAAAAAACTTTCTCATCTTCCCGAGCGTTAAACTAATACAACTGTTTGTTGTATTAGTTATACACCTGTCTTTGTCATTGTTTTTGTAAAGTCCAACTGTACATATATATTCTTTTATTCTTTTATTTGTTTGTCATTTGACTGCGGCCATGCTGGAGCACCTCCTTTAGTCGAGCCGATATACCCCAGGGCTTGATTATTTGTAAGCCTAGTATCTATTCTATTGGACACTTTGCCCGGACCACTAAGTTACGGGGACGTAAACACACCAACATGGTTGTCAAGCGATGTCACACATGTATATAATTATACGACGGGCTTCTAATAGTTTAGGCCTACCAAATCCACTCACAAGGCTTTGGTTGGTCTAAGGCTGTAATAGAAGACACTTGTCCAAGCTCCCACGCAGTAGAACTGAACCTGGAACCATGTGGTTGGTAAGTAAGGTACTTACCACAGCCACTCCTGCGCCTATATATATATATATATATATATATATATATATATATATATATATATATATATATATATATATATATATATAAATAAATACACTAGCAGTATAGCCCGGCGCTGCCCGGGATTAAGCTAGGATTATTAAGTGATCAAGTGCTTTATTTCAAACCAAAATAAGTAACATGGACATCAGATTTGACCCAAATCCGTTGAAATTGGTTTGACTGAAAATGGTTTGCTGGCAATTTGATTGGGAAATCCTATACGGAATCAGTTTATTGGTTATTCCCACTCATTGACTGTTTTTTTAAATGTTGTATTAGAGATCTGCATAGAAGAAGGTTGATCTGAAGGTTTGCATTGAGGATCTGGATTGGAGTAACTTAGGAAAACTTACCAACAACCTTAACCAAAAAATAAGGGGCCTGTCCCTTCTAGGTTAACTCCAACCCTAACCCTAAACCCTAACCCTAACCCTGACCCTACCACCAACCCTAGTCCTAATCCTAACACTAACACTAACCCTAACACTAACCTTAACCCTAATCCTAACCGTAAAAGCCTTGCCCTAATCCTAAAACCCTAACCGTAACACCCTAGTGGAGATCGTGCGGGTTTTAATCTGAAAAATTACCAAACCCTTTTTGTGGTCCGAAAAACAGTTTGAGGTGGGGTGACTGACAAATTGTTACATACCTTTTTGTTTCATAGTTGTGAAATATAAACAAAACTCTTTTGCTCCCAAAGTAGTATATGTGCGTGTGTGTGAGAGTGAGAGGGGGAAGAATGATGAACGATTTAAAATAAATAAATGATTTAAAATAAGTATATTTTAATTGTGTGAGAAAGTATATATAATTTCATTATAGAATATAGTGCCTTTCAAAAACATCTTATAGTTTAAACTATATCGCATGTTTAAGAAAAAAAATGCATTTTACATTTTACACTTACTCTGTCTTCCTTACCTACATTTTCTTTCGTAATACGCTTTGTCTCCCTCTTCCACTTTTTCGTTCTTTATTTCTGTTGTTAGACGCTGGCAAACAAACTCTGTCTTGGTTAGAGAATTTTTTTGCCTTAGGCACTTTGTCTCCCTTTCCAAATTTTTGTTGGCTTTTTCTTTGTTAGACGCTAGCAAACTTTGTAACTCCCCTTGTCACAAACACACTATTTCTTTTTTCTTTCTCTCTCTTCTTCACGCGCGTACGCACAGATTTGACTTCGCCATGTCAACAAACTTCAAAATTGGTAAAAGTTTATCGATTTTTACAGCTATACGTGGGTGCCTCTGAGACAAAAAGTTGACGAAAATGCAGATAGGGTCATGACGAATGTTCTCCTAAAATTCGAGTGACATGCGTACTAATTTGTGGACGTGCATAAATTATATTCACGTACACACACAAATACACACACACATCTCGGCTTTTATATATATACGGATATATACTTTTCTATCTATCTGTCTATCTAAATATTTATGTATATAAATATAATTTTGAACCCAACCCTGTGTTCTCATTCCTTTGTTATTTTTTGCTGATATTAGCATTTTTATTATCGTCATCAATACTATTGTTGTTGTCTTTATCATCATCATCCTCATCATCATCATTATTATTATCATTTATTTACTATTATTATTTATTTATTGGAAATATAATATTTCTAAATCTCTCAGAGAGATTTAAGCAGTAGTGGAGCGATAAAGTTGTAGTATATTGTCAACTTAATGTGACAATCCCAATAAGGGAACACACTACTGCCGTTTAGCCCTAGGAAGCTGGACCGCTTCCTGTCGGCCTTGACACAATTACTGTGTCCTTAAGTTCGCGAGGGGGAGACAAGCTCCTCCACCCAGCCTAGCCAGCATTCAGGGACATGTTTCTGAGTCTTTGCTCATCATCAGCCTGAAGTAGCTAGCCAGCTGGATAGAGAAGCTTGTTTCGCCTTCGCAAACTTATATAAATCATAGTGAAGTTTATTCACTGATCAGCAAGATTAGAAATATAATATTTCTAAATCTCTCAGAGAGATTTAAGCAGTAGTGGAGCGATAAAGTTGTAGTATATTGTCAACTTAATGTGACAATCCCAATAAGGGAGCACACTACTGCCGTTTAGCCCTAGGAAGCTGGACCACTTCCTGTCGGCCTTGACACAATTACTGTGTCTTTAAGTTTGCGAGGGGGAAAGTAATTGTGTCAAGGCCGACAGGAAGTGGTCCAGCTTCCTAGGGCTAAACGGCAGTAGTGTGTTCCCTTATTGGGATTGTCACATTAAGTTGACAATATACTACAACTTTATTTATTTATTATTATTTATTTATTTATTTATTTTTATTCAAGGCACTGCCAGGTATTGAAATCGGAATCTTGGGGTTATATAGCCCTCGCTCGTAAAGAAGATTACGCTGTATGCCCGTGGGCAATTATAGATTAAATTTTAGGGCTTATAAACCTAATATTATTGTATCCTTCTTTAATACCGGTTCCCATATTCTACTCATATCTGCACTAGGTCTACTTAGGGGTTATTGTGTCCTAGCATATATGCCTTCACAAATATCTCCGAGTAAAAACACCAATAGAATAGAATATGACCAAAGACTGCGTGTACTCCATCCCATGCATAAATGTTGTAAAACGGTTACAGCTGATCATATATGGAAAAACGTAGACTACCTTCCGCTGTGGGATGAAGTTGAAGTAATAAACAAAGATCACCACTGGAAAATACGAAAACTAAATGAGGCAGCACATATGCTAGGACACAATAACCTCCTAAGCAGACCGAGTACAGATATGATCAGAATATGGGAACAGGTATTATGGAAGGAGAAAAAATATTAGGTTTATAAGCCCTAAAATTCACTCTATATTTGCCACGGAAATATAGCGTAATGGTTAAGAGCGCGGGTTACTAACCCCAATTTTCCAAGTTCAATTCCAGGCAGTGCCTTAAATAAATAATATCAACATCAGTAAAACATACATTAGTAATGTGTACTGACAGTCTGAGGTACAGTGTGGTGTGTACAGTCGAATTTGTGAAGGATTTCGCAGAAGTCTTTGAGAAGAGATTTAAAATTGTTACGTATTTGTTACTAATTGAGTTTTTGTAGTGTTATATCACTGTTACAATGAAGTCTATATCCGAAGTCAGCGATATAATAATAATAATGATAATTATATATATGTATATATATATATATATATATATATATCGGAGAATTTGTTTTGGAGTATGAAAACGTACCTGAATTTGAAAAACTTGCAGTTGTTTATGCATATATTTATTCACATTCATATCAAACTAGTTTCAACAATATTTTGTTTATCAGTGGTTTGTACGCAGTGGTGGCAAGAGTCATTCTTATGATATATATATATATATATATATATATATATATATATATATATATATATATATTTGAGAGGTATTGGAATCTAGAATACTTAACAACAATATATATATATAAGGTCAACCATAAATTTTAAACAGCGATATGCTGCTCATCACAATTCTTTTAGATACGAGAAACAATAAATTCACACCACCCGCTACCCATATACATCATCTCAAAAATAGAAATATTCCCTACATGTTTGCATGGTCCATAATAGATTCAGGACTTCCATACCAAAGTCAACAGTTGGCCTGTAAACTATGCCTAAAAGAGGCATTCCACATATTAACTCACAAATCATCGACACTACTAAATACCCACAATGAGGCCCTAAGTAAATGCAACCACCGCTTTTTTCATAGATTCAAACTTTACCACAAATCTAAATGCAACCTGAATAACCACACAGCATATATCCTTAGATAATCCGCAGCAACCCTACTTAACTTTCCTTTATCTCCATTTTAATTTTTTATTTTTTATTTCAAATCATTAATTTTTTTAACTCCCCTATCTTACTTTAGGGATCTCAATCATTTAATACTGCATATATGAACATACAAGTGGATACATGTGTGTGTAGTTGTGTGCGTATATATATATAATAATATATAAAAAAATAAATATACCAATATATTATATTGTCTTTGAGCTTTTGAAGTTCAATGGTAGTTCATGTATATAATGGTTGGAAAAATAAGGATGCATGAGAATTGAGAGTTTTGTTAGGTTTAAAAAAGGGTTAAAAGTTTGTGTTAAGCAGGAAGTGTGGTGTCAAAACAGGAAGTGTGTGTAAGTGGAGACAAAAGTTTTTATTTGGAGTTATGAACTCTTTTTCAACAGGAAGTTTATGTCTGTTCCTAGAGAAATAAGGTCACTGAGGGGTATGTGTGCTAAGAAATGGTTGGAATTTCTCTATGAAAAGATTCTCCTTGTTGATTCTTTCTTGCGTGGAGATTCTGTCTTTACATTGATAGAAAGGGAATATAAGGAATTTAGGGTTTTTGTTTCTTGCGCAAGAGTCTATATGGCCACTGAGTGGAATTTGGCAGTATTGAGGGACCTTTATTTGTTCGTTATTGACTGCTACTCTTCTACGCAACGGGAAGCTCGTCTGTCCGATATAGAAGTTTTGGCAACCTGCGCATGTGAGGACATAAATGAGGTTACCAGAAGAACAAGAGAAATTGGTTTTGATTTTAGAAGGTTAATTCAGAGCCTTCAAGTAGGTAGGGGCAGGTACCACAATTAGGGCCTGCACATTTTTTAACTAATGGGTGTGGAAGTGGTGTATGTTGTTTGGCATTGGTTAATAGTGTTTTCAAAGATTTGTGTTGCCTTTTGCATTTAAGGAGTTTGTTTGTATTGATGATATTGTTCATTTTCGGGTCTGTGGTGAGTAAGGGGAGGTTTTGTTTGATTGTGGTGTATGCTTCGATGTTTTTTTGAGGTCTTGTAAGCGTATTTCTCGAATGGTTGGGTCAGAGACAATGGTGCAAATTCTTTTAGCTAAATCAAAGGGGATATTTATCTTGGTGTGTTTTGGGTGGCATGAGCTAAAAAAGGAGGTATTGTTGTGAGTCTGTAGGTTTGTGGTAGATGTCGGTTGTGATTTGGTTATTAGGTGTTTTTATAATTAAGAGATCAAGAGAAGGGAGATGATGTTTGCTGAATTCCATAGTGAATTGAATGCTAGGATGTGTGTTGATAAGTATGGATTTAAATTCTAGAAGTTTTTCATAGGATTCCTTCCATATGATGAAACAATCATCCAAGTATCTTTTCCAGTTATCCATTAAATAGATGTGGAAAAGGTGTCCAAATTTCTGGCGTGAGATTCCATATAGTGATAATTAAAAAAAAAACATTATGAGGTTCGCAAGGACTGGTGCAGCTTTAGTACCCATCGCGATACCACATTTTTGGCGAAAGTATGTGTCTGCAAACAGGAAGTAATTGTTGGTCAGAATGAACTTAAGTGATTCTATAATGAAGGTTGTGTTGATGTGATTAGGAAATGTTTCTGGGTATTTGTGCAGCCAGAATTTAATTGCCTCAATAGCATATTCATGAGGGATATTTGTATAAAGGTTGACCACGTCAAAAGAAACCAAGATTGACTCCTCGTTTGTTGTTTTCGGGAGGGGATTGAGCATGTCAAGATCAACTCTAATGAAACTTTTGATGTGGTGTATCAGAAATAATGAAGACGCAGTTCAATTAGGTGTTTACGTCAAGGTACGAAGCCAGTCCAGTAAGCAGCTCATAGTAATGTGAATAAAAGTCAAATAAGTAACAGGATGTCTGGTACTAATGCAAGGCGATCGTTTCAAGAGGCTCCATGTAATCGAACAATGGAAGCATTTCATCAATTTAAATACAGCGCCATCGTCAGTTGAACAAATATGAATTTTCAACAAACAAGATATATTAACGATTTTTGATCTGAGTTAGAGAAAAAAATAATTCCATGCTGCCCCTATTTTAGCAGAAATAAGCTAAGAAAAAGACAAACTTATGATATGCAGGAATGGATCACAGTGGGTATCATGTGATTGTATTTCATTTCCAATTTATAAGTATCTCCTTTCCGCCAACAAAAAGGTCTAATGTAGCTAGTAGACAGCGTTCATTTAAGATTAATTAGAATTCAGAGTGATATGAGTTGACAGTTCGGAAATGGCTGCTGCTCATAAATAGCTATTACTAGATGTTGTCTTAACTCTTAATTTCATATGGCAATAAGTTCCTATTACCACATTAAGAAACAAACCTTAGATAGTGACAAATCCCCACAAAAAGAGGTAGGTTAGTGTTGATTTTAACTCTTATCATTATTTTCAGTTAAAAGATCCACGCTATGAAACGTAGACTGATACAATGAACATCCTACGTTGACTTGTGTTTGAAAATTCATATTTTCACAATTGAAGATGGCATTGTATTTAAATTAATGTAATGTCTTCATTGTTCGATTAAATGGAGCTGCCTGAACCGGTTGCAATGCATTAATACCTGACAATCTGCTACTTACTTTATATATATATATATATATATATATATATATATATATATATATATATATATAACTTTTATAAGTAATATTCTAAAAGAATATATAACTGAGCTTATATTGAGTGCTCAATTATTTTGAGCAAATAAATGTGTATATATGTGTTTTTATATTATTAATAAATTCATAAACTCATCAATAATATACTTAGGAAATCAATATTTAATATTTTGAAAGACATACATCCAACATGACACGGCAACATAATAAATTTAAAATTCAAAATATAAATATACGAAATATAAATATCAATATATATAAAAATCTGAATATAGATAAATATATGTGTGAATATATATGCGTATAAAAATTTATGCGTAATTAAGCATGAATATTGTAAAGTCTAAAATATAAAATATAAAAGAACCTAAAATTTAAAGAGTTAAATATCTTACGATCGTTTATATTACATTACATTACATTAAACCTATTTCGGCTAGAGTTCTTTCGTCACAATACTGTGACCTCATCAGTGGTCCTTTGCTTTCTTCTTTCTTATGTGTGTCCCTCCTTACTAACAATCAGCCATTTTGTATTTTGTATTCCTATTGTATGTGTCTACGCATGCGTATCCCTCATTGTGTGTCTATGTTTTGTTAGTGCATGTGTGTGTATGGAGAGTGCCTGTATTATCTATATCCTCTGTTAATACATGATCGTTTATTTTTGTTTTTATTTATTTATTTGTTTATGTGTTTATACCTACTTCTTTTTTGTTGTTTTTTGTCTTGTTTTTTTAATTTAATTTAATTTTGTTAACGTATGTAGTATTTAATTCCATTTGTTTATCTATGTATTGTATTATATTTTGTTCATATTGTTATCGGTTTATGGGGAATTTATTGTCATATGTTGTGGTTTGTTGGGTGTGTGTGTGTTAGTGTTCCATTCCGCTTTCCTATTCAGGCTAGGATTATCTTCTATTATGTGTGTAGCTTCTGTAATTTGTCTAAGTGCTGCGTCTATTCTATGCGTGGACAAGATTTTAATTTCTATGTTGTTGAGTGAGCCTCCGTGTTCCTGCTCAGTGTGCTAGTACAGAACTGATGAGCTCTTCCCTTCCTTAAGTTCCCTCCAATGTTCTTTTGCCTATTCCCCTATGTTCCGTGCTGTTTCCCCTACATACGTCGTTGTCTTGTTACTGCATCATCCCTCTGTACATTTTATACTCTAGACCACATTTCTGGTTTTACAGTTTGTTTGTGGGATAAATCTACATACGATACAGTTCCTATCAGTGCAGGGGGTTCTACTGAAAGGGTATGTTCTACTGATAAGGGATTTAATAGGGTTGCCTGGCCTTTCAACAACCTTAATACTTAGCTTAAGTTTGTCTAGGGCCCTTCTAAAGCGGACGCCAGTTCGCCTCTAAGGGTGGTGTCGACGAACATGACGCTCTGGTATTTGTGGCTATCATGCCATGAGTTGGCCTTCCTTATTTTCTTCTTAATCATTTCAGTGGTGTTCCATGATTTGCTCCTATAGAGTGGGCAAATCCCATTCCTATCGTTACGTTTGATTGTTTCAAACTTCTTCATGGCTCCTTTGTATACCCTGATCCTTTCTTTATGGCTGTAACCTGAGAACTGCATGCGGTGGACGAAATGTTGTATATGTCTCTTTAACTCTGTAGGGTTGCACATGCAGGACACATTTCGCATTACTTTGACGAGGTCTGCCATCAATATATTGAATTTGGCATTGTCCGCAATAGCCGAGTTCCGGTGGATCAGGTATGTGGAGGCCATAGGTTTTGTATAGTGTGAATGGAGGATTCGGGTTTTATTATTCTCAGTTTCTAGCCAGAGTTCGGTATCTAGTACAGGTAATCTATGGTAGGGGGGTGTTTAGTAGGGTAGTCTATCGTAACTTTAATACTCTGGTGGATGGAGTTAGCTCTTTGCTGTACAACAACAACGACAACAACAACAGCAACAACACGAGTGACAACAACAACAATACGAACAACAATAACTGCAGCAACAACAACATGGATGACGACAATCACAACAACAACAATACCAGCAATAACCACAGTAGCAACAACAGAAACAATAGTGACTGCAGCAGCAACAACAGCCGTAGCAACAAAAACAACTGCAACCCCACGAACACCAACAGCAAAAATGAACACATGAGGACAAGCAATAGATACAAAAACAATAACAGAGAAAAGATCAAATACAACAACAACAATAACAGGGGGAACGGACACACAGACACAGATAACCATAGGCACAAGAACAGGGATAAAAGTAAGGTCATGGGGGTCAAGAGGGAGAATAAAGTTGAATGTAACAGAATACTTGGACAGGGAGTCAGTAGACTTAGAACAGAAAACATTAGGTGTGGTGGTAACAATAGTGATAGTGGTGATGGTGGTGGTGGTGGTGGTAATAGGGACAGTGTTGGTGATGGTGGTGGTGATAGTAATAGTTGTGGTGGTGGTGGTGGTGGTGGTGGTGGTGGTGATAGTAATAATAGTGATGATGGTGGTGGTGGTAATAATAGGGACAATAGTAGTGGTAGTAATAGCGGGGTGAATGGTGGTAGCAGTAACGACAGTAATAGTAGTAGTAGTTATGAAGAAGATAACCCCAGAAGGGCCAACAACATGAATACCAGCCTCCTTGACACTCAATTCTTCAACATACGTGACAAATCTTATAATATGAGCCGGATATACCCGACAACATTAACCTTTAACAAAAGAGTTTGCATCCCTAAACATACTTATGACCACATGGAAGCACAATTCACTATAACTAGGACCAAACTTAGACAGATTTTAGAATTATACACTAAGAGACAGAGACGGAATAAGACAGAGACGGAATAAGACAGAGGCCCGACAACTTGGGAATATACCCGCATGTGGCCTACACAAGCTCATGCAGCGCACGAGGGACGGAGAAGTGATATGCCTTCCCACAGATAAGTCCAGCAGGATGTCAATAGACAGCTTACCGAATTATATCCAGGCAATGCAACCTCACATCGCCAATATGAAGGTAACAACTTTACAGGCGCATGAGGAGAGAGAAAAGGTCCTTAACGCCGACATGATGATGTGGACAATTGTTCTTGGACCACAAAAGCGCACAGCCAACAATTTCCAAGCCTGGAAGAACGATATCCCGACGCTGTATGGGCTTCGTAAGGACCACAGAGTAACTACTAATCCTGTAGTGGGACCACCAACAAGACCAGTCTGTGGAGCGAATGTCGCTAGCAACTACAGGATTTCCTACTTCCTCTCAATGATCATATGCCCCATAATCCGGATGTCAGCTGATGTTTGTGACAGCACGGAAGATCTCCTCAGCAGGATCAACGACTGTAACAACACCTGCAGCCTGACAGGGTGTATAGTGGGTAGCATGGATGTGGTATCACTATACCCATCTATCGACGTGGATTTTGCGGTGGAAAAATGCGTGGAGATGATCAACGAGAGTGAAGTAGAGTTCCGCAATGTCAACACAGAACTGGGCCTCCTACTTAGATTGACATATGACGATGTATATCTAGATAAACACGACTTTAGAGGTTTCTGCCCTAGTAGACGTTTAAGAGGTAGACCACCCACAATTACCTCTATGGCTGGAAGACCCCTATAGAGAGATGGAGTGGATGGACCAGAGCCATACGGACCCCCGTTAATGTTTATCAGGTAAAGAAAATGATCGCACATGCACTAGGAGCTAGTATAAGAGTTAGCCTAAAAGGCCACACATTTAAGTTTAACAACAAATTATACGCCCAGGACGAGGGGGCAGCCATCGGTGTTAGTATCGCCGGTGATGTGGCCAATCTCTTCATGGTATGGTGGAACAGAAGGCTTAAGGAACGCCTGACACAGAACTCCATACTCGTGAATATGTACTCTCGATATGTCGATGATATCAACTTAGTGGTAAAGACACCCCCACAAGAGAGTACTCTTGAAATAGAAATAGAAATTGAAACTATGGAGAGTATCCAGCAAATAGCTAACTCCATCCACCAGAGTATTAAGGTTACGATAGACTACCCTACTAAACACCCTAACCATAGATTACCTGTACTAGATACCGAACTCTGGCTAGAAACTGAGAATAATAAAACCCGAATCCTCCATTCTCACTATACAAAACCTATGGCCTCCAAGTACCTGATCCACCGGAAATCGGCTATTGCGGACAATGCCAAATTCAATATATTGATGGCAGACCTCGTCAGAGTAATGCGAAATGTGTCCTGCATGTGCAACCCTACAGAGTTAAAGAGAGATATACAACATTTCGTTCACCGCATGCAGTTCTCAGGTTACAGCCATAAAGAAAGGATCAGGGTATACAAAGGAGCTATGAAGAAATTTGAAACCCTCAAACGTAACGATAGGAATGGGATTTGCCCAATCTATAGGAGCAAATCATGGAACCCCATTGAAAATATTAAGAAGAAAATAGGGAAGGCCAACTCATGGTATGATAGCAACAAATACCAGAGCATCATGTTCGTCGACACCACCCCTAGAGGCGAACTGGCGTCCGCTTTAGAAGGGCCCTAGACAAACTTAAGCTAAGAATTAAGGTTGTTGAAAGGCTAGGCAACCCTATCAAATCCTTTACACACACATGCACTTACAAAACATAGACACACAGAGGGATACGCATGCGTAAACACATACAATAGGAATACGAAATACAAAATGGCTGATTGTTAGCAAGGAGGGACACACATAAAAAAGAAGAAAGCAAAGGACCACTGATGGGGTCACAGAAGTGTGACGAAAGAATTCTAGCCGAAATAGGATTAATGTAATGTAATGTAATATAAAGCGAAAGCAAATTAACACCAAATATACAGTGCTTGTGTTTTTATTGGCTAAACTGGCAATATGACCATCCCCAAATATAACAACAACAACATATATATATATATATATATATATATATATACACATATATATATATATATATATATATATATATATATATATATATATATATATATATATATATATATATATATATATATATATATATATATATATTAAAGAAAGGGATTTTAACAGCTTAAAATTATCAACTAGATATCGGACAGACATGTTTAAAAGATCAAATGGCCAAATTTTTAAATAAATTTTTAAATTTAATGTTCCTCAAATGTACGTTATATTCTTCGCCAAACATTTGCTTTGATATTACCTATACCTGTTTGATCATTTGATAGTTTAACCATGTCTGTCCGTTTTCTACTTCATAATTTAAACTTCGTTAAAATCCGATTGTTATATATTTGCCATTGAGAATACAAAAATTGTTGAAATCAGTTTGGTATGTATGTGAATATATCTATTTAAATACAACCACAGGTTTTATGATTCAGGCGCATTTCCAAACTTCAAATGTAATTCTCGTTTGTTTTTTCATGCGTGTGAATAAACCCCTTCTATCCACACACACACACACACACACACACAAACGTATATACATACATATATATATATATATATATATATATATATATATATACATATATATATATATATACATATATATATATATATATATATATATATATATATATATATATATGTGTGTGTGTGTGTATATATATATATGTATACACGTGTGTGTATATATATATATATATATGTGTGCATGTGTGTGCATGTATGTATCTATGTATGCATGTATATGTTCCTATTTATATATATATATATATATCCATTTTGAAAGCACTCTTACATGTGCCCCAAATGTAGCAAGCATGCCAGCCCCATGTGTAGTCTATTCATGCCAGCCGTGCATAAGAGTGACTCGTGCCACCGCTGCGTACAAACCATTCGTTCCCTAACCTCGTAATCTGCACTCATGCGCGCTCCAGAGATTCTCTCTCAGACTCTGTATGTATAAACATATGACAGTGAGATGTTTGCACCGACTGAAGGAATGAAAGTAGGGTCAGCATATTAAACAAGACGTAAAGCAAAAAATAAAAAAAAATATTTGAACTCGATAACGACGAAGATATTCTTTTGTGTATCCGTTGTGGTTTCTCTTGGCCTCCACCTATTGTCATGCCACTATAATGCTAGCCATTTTCCCCACCATGCCAACCTCAAAGAAATCATAAAGCATGGCCTAGAGGTGTCAGGGTTCTCTCCCACGGTGGAGTTAGCGGGGAAGGTAAAAGGCATGATCGTACAACAATTGTCTTGTTTTGTGAGTGTAGGCCCCTCATTTTGGATGCCTCATGACCTGACCCCTTTTCCAGTGGCAACTTGCAGTGCTTTGCTACTAGCCTACGCTGCGCTGCTGGTGAGACGTAAAAGTATCCGTTCCGATGACAGGTAAAAAGTATCAAGTCCGATGACATGTAAAGAGCGCCCAGTACGCTCTATAAAGTGGTCGACGTTATGAAGTTTATCCAACCGAGGAAACGAAGCCAAAGCAGACATTGGGTGGTTGGTGCCTCTCATTCACTTACCAGCTGCAGTCAAATCTTCTCACCCGTGTCAGCATGAAAAAAGGTCGATAGGTAATGATGATGATGATTATGATGACGATGATGATGATGATGATGATGATGATGATGATGATGATGATGATGATGATGATAAAAGAATTTAAAAACAACTTTCAAATGATTCTTTTAAAATTATGAAATTGCTCACTTACTCTCAAAATGCAACAATCGGTATTCCATGAATATCTTGCCAATAGTAAACCAGCAGACCACAGATCCAGAAAAATCGGAATATCTTAATGTTCTGATGTTGCTAAACGTCCTCCCATCAGAACAGTTGCTCTGACTGACATTGGTAAATTTCAAAAGTTTCTGAGGAAAACAGAAAAAATATATAGTCGCTAGAGTATCTCTGTGGTACGAAGTTTGATTTGCAATCACATGGTTCCGGGTTCAGTCCGCATTCGTGACATCTTAAGCAAGAGACTTCTACTATATACAAATACCAACCAATGCCTTCTGATGGAATTGGCTGGCAGAAACTGAAAGACGAGCTGACAGAAACGTTAGCACGCTGGGCGAAATGCTTAGTGGTATTTCGTCTGCTGCTCAGTTCACATTCCGCTGAGGTCGACGTTGCCTTTCATCCTTTCGGGGTCTATTAAATAAGTACCAGTTACGCACTGGGGTCGATATAATCGACTTAATCCGTTTGTCTGTCCTTGTTTGTCCTCTCTGTGTGTAGCCCCTTGTGGGCAGTAAAGAAATTAGAAACTGAAAGAATCCCGTCGTGTATATATATACATATATATACAGAGAGAGGGAGTGCGAGAGAGAATGAAGGAGAGAGAGAGTGAACGAGATAGAGAATCTCAATATAAAATCACTATGTAGTGCTTAAATGATTTTATCTTACACTCCAATAACTTCCTCAAGGATCACGTTAGAAGGGTAACGAGTGGCAATAAGTGGATACCAAGTGAGCAGATATGGAGACAGGGATTGAAATAAACAGCTAAAATCTTCAGTTTTATCTGTCTACCCTAACCTATCCACCCTGATGAAGGAGGTCTGTTTTTTACAAACGTTTATTTGATTTCAATACTGGCTGCACATTTTTGATGAAATACATCTTCAAGGAAGGCGGTGAGCTGGCAGAAACGTTAGCACGCCGGGCGAAATGCTTAGCGGTATTTCGTTTGGCGTTACGTTCTGAGTTCAAATTCCGCCGAGGTCGACTTTGCCTTTCATCATTTCGGTTCGATAAATTAAGTACCAGTTGCGTACTGGCGTCGATCTAATCGGCTGGCCCCTCCCCGAAAATTTTGGGCCTTGTGCCAAGAGTAGAAAAGAATTACATCTCCAAGATAATGAAGTTACTCCGAGATTTAAGAAACAGCACTGCGACTTGTAACGCCTTTACCCCTCTAATTCTTGAATTTATTTAATTCGAGTAAGTTTAATCTGTCTATCTATCTATCTATCTATCTATCTATCTATCTATCTACCTGTCTGTCTGTCTGTCTGTCTCTCTCTCTCTCTCTCTCTCTCTCTCTCTCTCTCTCTCTCTCTCTCTCTCCATATATACATGTATACAATGTGCAAGAGGTAATTGTTCGCCATTTTACATTTGAAATTTTGCGTACGCACATTGTTTTGATTTTGTCGGTCATGCAGTATAGTAGCGTCATTTGTGCACAGTCTGTGAGAAATAACAACATGACGCAATTCAGAAATTCGGAAACGACATACTATACTGCTTGACATTCGCGCCGGAAGCTCCAATACGAACATTTTAGAGTCTTGGGGGTATCATTCTGAAGACATATATCGAGAGGTATAAAAATCAAGCATGCAGTCAACAACATGGTCTCTGGAGTGATCACTGGTGATGGCGACCTTATTCTTCCATTCATCTTCCTACACGGCCTCAGAGTCAATACAGATGCCTACATCAAGTGCCCGGAGTAGGTAATATTGCTGTAGATCACGAGGGTGATTTCTGGAAGACCCTTTATCAGGCAACAGGACTCAGCACCATGCCACAAAAGTAGGTGAACCCATTCATGACTGTCAGCCAATTTCTGCGATTACATCACCCCTAATGGCTACCTAACTCCCTAGACTACAACTCGCTTTATCATTATGTGTGGGGAGCAGTTGAGTGAGCGACCAACAAAACTCCTTGTAACACCAAAGACAGATTGAAGACAAGGATTGTGGCAGCTTTCACCAACTTAGATAAGGATATCATCCAAACGAGTTGCAGAAGATTTCTAAGTCGTCTGGAGGCCGAGGTTGAAACAAATGACGATTCCGTTGAACAAATTTACTCTTCAGTAATTATATTTGTTAAAATGAGATGTCAGTGTTATTTTCAATTTTGCGTAATTTACACAACTTATTCCCCGCTCCACCCATATATACATACATATATATACATAAATCTGTAAAAATATGTGACACTTATTCGGTAGTCATGATAAAACTCCGAGTTTCGGGTGCTGGGGTGGGAACCCACGCCAACATCTCTTCAGTTATCCGGCCATTGAAAATCCTTGTGAAAACTTTTGGAGAAAATTATAGACCTTATTAAGCACATGAGATGGAATGCTTTCTTTTATAACATGGAAGAGGACACTACAGAGAATACATTCTATGGGTTTAAATCCAAGAAATATCCTTATATATATATATATATATATATATATATATATATATATATAAGTTACATAGGGGATATGTTAACCTCTTAATCCTTTCGACTTGCAGTCATTGAAGAAATTACATATTTATGCATTAAATATTCGTATATATGTGATGACCAAAATATCACCAAGGAAAAGTGAGATATTAGAAAATTACATGTTGACCTATCTGTTCATTGCAGCAGGATTTAGTGATAGGGAATGGATAATAGAGGAAGAATATAGAGAAAATTAATTCTACCGATATTAAGTACCGTACTAAAGATATAGACTTTGAAAAATAAAGGAATGAATATTATAAAACAGGGGTGGGAGTCAAATTCAGGGAATAACCAGAGGAATACTACAATTAAGCTCAGATATAATGTAATGGCATAAATACAAATTCACAAGTTAAATAATTAAAAATAAATGAAGAAAGTGATACATAAGATATAAGAATAATAAGAAAAATTAAAATTTCCCAAAATGTAGATTATAGATTATTACGTGAAAACGATATATTACATTTATAAAATAGATACACATAATATAACAGTAAAAAAGTTATTAGAACTTTCATCACTATTACGGGAGTATACTGCTAAGGCATAATAAAATTATGTACTAATCATAAGGTAAGATTTTAAAATGATTTAATTATATAAAGGAGTTCCATTCAGAGACAAAAATTTAATATTTCATCTTTAAGCTAATAAAGGAATATAATTTGTATAAAAATATAAAAGATATAAGTGTAAATTATACTAATACTATAAGATGTATAAAAGTTAAAAACTATAAATAATATAAAACTGCAAAAAAAGAATATATATACGAGAGTAATTTATAAAGGTAAATAATATATCGAAATTTATAAAGGTATAGATATAAAATAAAATTATAACAAGATTAATGTTACATCTCTGAACGAGGTATTAACAGTAACTGCACGATAAAGTGAAGTATATTTGCCACTTAAATGTGGCTGACCCCTAAGGGTGGATGTTACTGTTGCTTTTAGCCCCAGGAGAACATCTCCTCCAGCTGGCTTATTTTTGCCAAGGGAAGTTATCTTTCCCATCTTGATCTGCGATACGTACGGACCCGAGTTTCAGGGTACGTATCGCAGATCAAGATGGGAAAGATAACTTCCCTTGGCAAAAATAGACAGGACACAGAAGTGTGTCGATAAGCCAGCTGGAGGAGATGTTCTCCTGGGGCTAAAAGCAACAGTAACATCCACCCTTAGGGGTCAGCCACATTTAAGTGGCAAATATACTTCACTTTATAACAAGATTATTATAATTAATAAAAAAATAGAAATCAAAGTTACGAAATAAACATAAGACATTTAATATATATAAAGTACTACTTCTAGCCTTTAATATAATTAAAGTACTACTTTATGCTTTATCCATTTGCGAAGATAAAGACTTTGTATTGTCATATATATTATTTAAGTAAGCTGACTTGACGTTAATTAACTCACTTACCACGGACCAATTAACACAAGCAACTTGCTTAGTACATAAATCGAGACGATTGGTGCAACTCCTTTCTCTATTGTTAGAAGTATAGGTAACTGGGTCACTTCTGGCAAATTATTCCAACCACTACTATACACTGTATTGGTCCCTAGGCTTCTTTTGTTTCTGACTAAATCTACACTACTCTGGTAAATACATTCTGCCAACTGAATAGTAGCAGAATCAATGTAAATATTTTTGCTCCGTGGATTTTAACTATGGTAAGTCAGTCAAATTTTCCTTTATGCTTGAAATTCATGAATTCATGTGACGAAAATTGTTTCATTGCAATGATGTAATGTTTTCATTAATGAATTACAGTTGTTGGAAACGGCCGTAATGGATTGACACCTGCACCTCTTTATATATATATATATATATATATATATATATATATATATACGTATACAGAAACACACACATGTATATATATACACACATATATCGCTAGCTAACAACTTTTTTCTGTCTTCTTAGAATGAATACCCAATATTTATCTGCTGCTGTCACAGATACCCTGCGTTCGAAATTTACTTTTTTGTCTGTAAAACACGAACACATTCAATAATTACAAATTTTTTATCAATGTATAGATATGTGTTGATGTGTGTGTTTGTGTGTGTCTGTGTGTGTGGGTGTGTGTGTGTGTGTGTGTGTGTCTGTATGGCTCCGCGATCAATCCACCTATTTGGCACCTTGGGCAAGTGTCTTATGCTACAAGACAAGCAAAGCTTTACGAGTAGATTTGTTATAAGGAAACTGAAAGAAGCACATCGTGTAAAAGGACACACACACACACACACACTTGTATGTATGCATATAAATATTTATGTATGTGTAATGGAATCACATGCCGCCATCCTGCAGAAAACTCCCTACTCCTAAAATCTGTTTTCTGATTGGGTAAAAATAATCACTTGAAACCCCTCTAATATTTTTCTAAATGAGAAATCTTTTCACAAAATTTCAAAATTCCACATTTAGAATAAATTTGAGACAAACATCTATCATCCCATAGATAAAGAAAAAGAAAATAATGCTTCATTGCCTCACCTTTCCTTGATAACAATTTATCGTAGTAAATGGTAATGAACAGTTGGCCATTAGAATATATTCGGTGTTTGTGATTTTGATTTCAATTTTCGGTTTCACTGTAAAAGATGTTACAAACACATTAATGTGGAAAAGGTTAATTCCCTTTACGAGTTATATCTGATTTCTATTCGTTTTTGTTTTCTGGCTGTTTCAGTCACTAGACTACGGCCATGCTGGGGCACCACGTAGAGCAAATTTAATCCAACTAATTGAAGCCTCACCTTGTGTGTTTTTTGAGGCTGGTACCTATTTTACTGGTTTCTTATGCCGAACCACGAAGATAACAGCAGCGTGAAGAGATCAACAGCAGTGCTCAAGCGGTGGTGGGGGACAAACATACCGACAGAAAAATACACATACATACATATATATATATATATATATACATTTCCATACATAAATATATATATGTATATATATGTATATATAGAGTTATTAATATTTCTAAGTCTCTCTAAAAGAGACTACGGCAGCGGTACTGGAAATTAATAGTTATCGCCAAGCCAACATGGCAGTCCCAAAATTAGGACGAAAGCTGCCGTGAATTAGCTCCAAGAAGCCATCGCCTCTAGCTAGCTATGTGACACACGAAACCTGTGTCCTTTATAACCTTCGAACAGGGGAGGTCAGCAGTGTCCCCCTGCTGGTTTGGCATCTGCAGACTAGTTTCAGGGTGTTGCCCCTTGTCAATGCAGAGCAGCCAAGCCCCAGTGAAAACCAGTGGATAGATTCCACTGAAATTAGATAAATAACCTTCGAACAGATAGTCAGCAGCGCCGCCTGGCTGGGCCTTGGCTGCTCTGCATTGACAAGGGGCAACACCCTGAAACTAGTCTGCAGATGCCAAACCAGCAGGGGGACACTGCTGACCTCCCCTGTTCGAAGGTTATAAAGGACACATGTTTCGTGTGTCACATAGCTAGCTAGAGGCGATGGCTTCTTGGAGCTAATTCACGGCAGCTTTCGTCCTAATTTTGGGACTGCCATGTTGGCTTGGCGATAACTATTAATTATGTATATATATATATATATATATATATATATATATATATATATATATATATATATGTGTGTGTGTATATATATATATACTTCTCCATACATATATATATATATATATATATATATATACATATATATATCAGGTTGCTGCAAAGGTAATGACCGATTTTAAAGTCTCTATTAAAAATGAAAAAGCCCATGATTAAGACAATATTCGTTATCATAATTTCAATTGCTTTCTAGGACTTCATTCCATCTACATTATTTACATTATTTATATTATTTACATTTGAAGGATATTTGTCCCTATTTTGTTTGTTGTTAACACAACGTTTCGGCTGATATACCCTACATCCTTCATCAGGTGTCTTGGGGAAATTTGAAAATTGGGTTCTCATTCCTAAGGTATGTATTATGTTGTTATTATTATTATTATTATTATTATTATTATTATTATTATTATTATTATTATTTTATGTTTGACTTTTGTTTTGCATTTGTACAAGTTGGATCCAAGTCTCACCCAGAGACCTCAAAAGACAACAAGTTAGAAGTTCATGTAGGTGTTATGCCTAGGGTACCATATATTTGGATTTGTACAGTTTTGTTGTTATTATTATTATTATTATTCAGTAGTTTTCACTTCACGTGCTTTCACTTCACTACCGAGCGCAGCTCTGTGCGCCTTGGGTATGTGCTGTGGTTTGCTGTGGTGCTCTTATGTTTACTGTATTGAAAGTGTTTTGCGTAGAATGTGTGCAGTACCCAGTAGTGCAATTTTCTGTATGTTATATATATTTGTAAGTCCTGGTGTTTTTGTTATGTATTTGTCTGAATATTTTTTTATTATACCTAAGGCACCTACTATGATAGGAATTGTTTCTGTTTTTAGATTCCACATTCGAGTTATCTCTATTTCCAGGTCTTTGTATTTTGAAAGTTTTTCCATTTCTTTTAGAGAAACGTTGTCATCTGCTGGTATTGAAACATCAATTAGAAGGCATTTTTTTCCTTCATGATCTTTGACAACTATATCTGGTCTATTTGCCTTAATTTCTCTATCTGTGTGTATTGGTATATCCCAGAGTATGGTTGCTTTCTCGTTTTCTGTGACCTTTTCTGGCGTGTGTTTATACCATCTTTTTTCTGTTGCTATTCCATAATGTTGGCATAGCTTCCAGTGTATATAGGTCCCAGCTCTGTCGTGTCTGTGAATATATTCCTTCTTAGCCAGGACTGGGCAGCCAGAGATAATATGATTTATTGTTTCTTGTCCATCGCCACATATTCTGCAGTTACTTGTTATGTTTCTTTTCATTATATGTTTTTGGTAATTTCTGGTGGGGAGGCTTTGGTCTTGTGCTGCAATGAAAAATCCTTCAGTCTCTGCTTTGAGTCCTTAGCTTCTCAACCATTGTATAAGACCCCTGCCACCTTCTGTGCGTTGTATATATAGCCTTTCTATGTCAGATTTTGGGTGGTGCATCCTATATCCTGTCATTATTTTTCTTGTTTAACTGTCTATTTTACATAGTTCGTTTAGTGTCCAGTTAAGGATGTTGTAGCTGTAGCTTATAACTGGGACAGCTAAAGTGTTGATACCCATTATCTTGTTTTTAGCATTGAGCTCTGTTTTTAGTATTGATCTAACTCGTCTGTAGTACTCTTTCTTTATTTTTTCTTTCATTTGTGTATGTTGTATCCTATCTAGTTCATTGACTCCTAAATACTTATATGGTTGGCTTTCGTCTAGTTCTCTTAGTTCATTGGCTTTATCTAGTGTTATATTGCTACTTTTAACTAATTTTCCTCTTTTCAGGGTTGCTTTGGCACATTTTTCTAATCCGAATTTCATTTATTATTATTATTATTATTATTATTATCATTATTATTATTAATATTATTATTATTATTATTATTGAGAGAGAGAACAGTGCATTCCATCAAAGTGACACTGGGGTAAAATATACGAAGCCCACTATACCCATAATGACTACACGTCTGATAAGGTACACCAGGCTCATGCATCACAAACATATGTGCGAGACATGATGATCTCATATCAAAGTAAACAGTTCATGACCTCGCAGGTGGGACCCAGTTAGAATTTTCTTCAGGTCAAGTAGCCCATCCCGCTCAAAAGGTCCTTGAATAAGGTTTGTTTAAGGATGTTGAGCAAAACACCCACGTTTCCAAAGGTGAATTATTCAAACCCCAAATAATTCCTCTCAACATATGGCTATGATAGTCCCCCACTACTTCTGCTCATGATTAGAGATGCACATATCATCGGCCACTAAGGGACATGCTCAACTGGTTAAGGTCAAACAACTGACAAGCAAATCTGTGGTATTGAGCAGAATATTTGCTGTTGCCCATCTTTAATACCAAGACAAAACAATGTACATGATAACACTTCCAATCAATTAAGATCAGAAGACATCAGAGCCACTGCCTGGTACTGCATCCGGGCATTTATTATAATAATAATAATAATAATAATTATTATTATTATTATTATTATTATTATTATTATTATTATTATTATTATTATTATTATTATTATTATTATTATTATTATTATTAGTAGTAGTAGTAGTAGTAGTAGTAGTAGTAGTAGTAGTAGTAGTAGTAGTAGTTTTATTATTATTATTAATCAGGTCATTGCCTGGAATCGCACTCGGATTCATGCGGTTAGTAGCTCGCGCTCTTAACCACTACACCATATGGAGTGAATTTTAGGGCCTTTAAATAAGATATTTTCCTGCCCTTCCTTAATACTGGTTCCTATATGCTATTCTAATCTGCATGCGGTCTGCTTAGGAGGTTGTTGTGTCCTAGCTTATCTGCTGCTTCTTTTAGTTTTCGTATTTTCCAGTGGTGTTCTCTGTCTATTATTTTAACTTCATCCAACAGGGGGAGGTGGTCTCTTGATACGAAGTAGTAATCCAACTAATTTTCAACCTCTTCTATTCGTGTCAACCTAAGACCATCCGATAGGTTCTGTACGCGCTGAAAAAAATGATAGTCAGAAAGAGCAATGCCTGGAGAATGTGGAGAATGGAGAAATATTTTTCAACCAAGCTCTTCTCTGAGATCTTTCATCAGTTAAGCCATGTGCGGACGAGCATTAAGATGGTGGAAGAGGACATCCTCTCTGTTAACTAAGCGGTGTCGCTCTCTGCACAAACCAACTTTTAACCGATGAAGTCGGTCACAGTAGAGATTAGCAGTAATTGTTTGGTCGTTGTCTAATAGTTCGTAATGGACATCTCCTTCAATATACGACCATATACTCAGCAGCATGATCTTCGTTTGATAATGTCCTCCTCTTGGCTGTTGAATAGGTCTTCTTCCTCGACTGATCCATGATCGGTAGCGTTTAACCTTATGGCAAAGGATCCACCTCTCATCACCTGTAACAAGCAAGCCTTCCTTAAGGTGTCGTGAAAGCAATAACTGACAACAAACAACACACTGTTGCAAATCCTCTGAAGACAGTTCGTGCGGGACCCGTTTTCCAGCCACTGAAAACTTTCTCATCATTTTCAGTTGGCGCATAACAGTTGTATGTGTGTTTGGATTTTCTCTGACAAAAAGCTTTCCTCGGAATCAAGTTGCTTTGAACGATATTCTTTTGGCGAAAATCCCTACTTCTGAAGCGAGAAAACTGTCTCCTGTAACTCCATTCACTAACTACCTCATCCTCGTAAACTCTCTATGGAGACTTTGACGTTGTGCTTGCATTAAGACTCTTATGAAACTCAAAGAGTAAGACTTGTCTAATGTGATCTTTAGATGGGACACACATAGATGTGAATATAGCAGAAGATAATGGCCCATGCAATCAGAATCTGAAAGAAAAATGTATATATTTCTTACTGCGACATCCGTAAAACATTTCAAGAGGCACAATTTTAAAAAATACCAAATAAAATGTAAATCTGTTTTGTAAAAAACGGCCATTGCATATGCATCAACCTCATATATATCTAAATGGAGTTAAACGAAGATATCACTGGTATTATTCCAAAGCAATAAAATGATGTAAAACAATGTAATATTCTCTTCAGGGGAATGAAGAAACAAAACTCGTCAATAAGACATATTAACAGAATATGAGGGATATATTAAGTGATGAACTGAACGCTATTAAGTTTACTTTAAAAAAAAAACTTTAGAGGACATAACGTCAAAAGTAGCCTATAGAAAGAGGAGGGGTAAAGGAAAGAAAAAAACCAAATAAATGAGATGTATAGAACAATATGTAAATTAAATAGAACACTAACGTCTTGGAAATAGATATATCTAGTGAAAGTGAAATGTAAGATGAAAATTAATGTTTAAATTATATATATTGATCGATATCACTTATAAAACCTGAAGGTGTGTTTCTGCCAATGTTTACATCGGTATGCACGCTCTATAACCGTGTTTACAAGGGGATTTTTAGAAAAAAAGAATGAAAAATTGTTCAGAATTACAGAGAAGACAGAATGCCTTGCCTTTATCATGTATTTTTATATTAATTCAATTGATATTTAATGTTAGCAGATATATTATTTAACACTAAGTCAATAGTATAATGTTTAATATTTTTGTTTAAAACAAAACTTCGATTAGTTTAGTTTAGTTTTGCATTTATTTCCAATAATATTGTTTACTATTCCTTTTGATTTATGAGATAAATAAGTAGTTTTTTCTATATAATTTCTTTGATTATTAGTTAATATTCTAACTAGGGTTAAGTTAATAGTACAATATTTAAAATTTTAATTAAACTAAAGATTCGATTAGATAAGTTTTGTAATTATTTTCAATAATTCGGTTAAACATTTTTCTTTTATTTAATGGTGATATAATTATTTTTATATAAATTAATTTTTATATAAATTAATTTTTGTTAGCTTATATTAAAATTAAAGTTATTTATATTACGTTTATAATTTTAGTTTAGTTTAACCTAAAACTTCGATTAATTTGTATTTTAAGCGAGAGTTTTGTTAAGATAAGATTTGCAATTAATATTTCTGTTAGTTTATATTCTAATAAACGTAAAGTTAAGAATATCACGTTTATAATTTTTGCTAAGATTAGTATTACATTTCTTTTTAATAATATTGTTTAACATTTTTCCTATATTGATATAATAAGTATTTTTATATACATTCATTTCTTATTTATTGTTGGTTGATATATACATTCATTTTATTATTATTATTATTATTATTATTATTATTATTATTATTATTGTATTTTGACCTGAAGATTAGCCATATTTTTGAATAGAACTGATTTTCGATCGATTTAATCGATTTGATTGTATTCTATTTTCTATTTGAAAACTTGGTTATGAAACTCGTGTAGTCGTATTATTATTATTATTTTATGATTTTTACTTTGTATTTTATTATACTTATTTATTGTGTATTTACTTATTCATATTTTCTATATGTGGATTTTCATGGATGAGTTCATGAAGTTTGATTCCTTTCTCTAAATCATATATTTATATATTATATACTGTGAAACTTAATTTAATTTTAATCTTTGACAAATTGAATTTAATTGAGTTTTTACCTGTAAATTTGGATTTTTATCCCTAATATTATTATCATTATACACACACACACACACACACACACACACACACACACACACACACACACACACAAACAGAAATAATTTATTAAAAAATCGTAAGGTCCATGACTGGCTGGCAACGTTTTTTCTGCAATATATGGATAGTGTATCCTGTTCATGTTATTGTATTAGCATCATCATTTTCGTATTTTAGACTTTTTCAACTAAGTCTAAAATAAGAAAAACAATTAAATTGGAGAAAAAAAGAATTAAATGAGTTGTTTTAAAAATATTTCCACAGTCTTTAAATAGTCTGTTTCTCTCTCTGTTTCTCTCTCTCTCCCTTCCATTGTGAATGCTTGGTAGGTAGGTAGGTAGTAGTAAATCTGAAGGAGTAGTTTTATGAGTACAAAGAATTGATGACTTAAGAAGGAACAACCGAGGGAGAAGTAGATGGAGGAGAAGAAATAAATAAAGGAGGAGGAGGAGCTGGTGGAGAAGGAGTGGAAAAGACTAAGAAGAAATAAATAAAGAAGGATGGGGAGGAGAAGGTGGTGGAGAAGGAGGGGAGAAGAAAACGAAGAAGAAGAAGAAGAAGAAGAAGAAAGAGGAGGGGAGGGGGAGATGGTGGTGGTTGAGAAGCAGCAGCAGAAGAAGAAGAAGAAGAAGAAGAAGAAGAAGAAGAAGAAGAAGAAGAAGAAGAAGGACGAGGTGGTGGTAGTGGAGAAGAAGAGAAAGAAGGAGGAGGAGGTGAAGTATGAGAAGAAGATGATGAAAATATGAAAAGAAGTAACAGTTGAGAAAAGAGGAATAAGGGGAGAGAAAGGAAAAATAAAATACAAGAGTGGTGTGGCACACTATATTGTTCGTGGAATCTTTTTTAATGATCAAATGACGTAGCAGTGACCTGTTATAATCGTTGCATTGGTTGTTGGAATTGTTCTATATTCTTGTAGTAGTTTCATCTGTGGTGTAAGCATTCAAACGAGGTTTATATTTTGCAATAAAATATGCTTCTTCGCTAATGCGCTGATTATAGATTGCATTGTCCCTGAAATTATAGCGGAGAAAATTCTAAAATTTGGTTGTTCGTTTGTGGCGCAAATATCAATGTGCTTACTTAATCCTATTTATCTGTATTTCCGTATTTTAATCTGTGATTTATGTACCGTTATCCTCTGGCGTAGATTGTTTTTAGTTTGACAATTATATTGTACTTGAAACCCTGAGCAAGTTAATACATATATTAGGTTTTCCGAAGCACATGTATTGTTTTTCACTGCAAAACGTTGATACTGTTTGAAGGAGAATTCCGATCCCTCAGTTAAGTCGACACATATACCACAATTAGGACTCTCACGTTATTTTACTGCCGGTTTCGTTGTTGTTGACAGGGCTAAAAAATATAATATCATTGTCTTAACCAGGATTACCAATTTACTTTGGCAAATATATTTTATTCTCTGTGTGTGTACACATACATACACACACACACACACACACACACACACACACACACACACACACACACACATATATATATATATATATATATATATATACATATACATATATATTTAAAGAGAGGGAGATATATAATTCAATTTTGTACGTTGAGACACTGTTAGAACAGCAGAATCATAGGGTAAATTACTTTTAAAATTGGAAAAATTCGTCAATAAACAGCCATGTTATTATGGCGTCTATGCGCTCGAAAATAAATTATCACGTCATTAAGAATGAGATGTCCAATTTCGAACTGAACGTCTATTTTAATTTATCCCAACAAAAAGCAATGCAGTTAATCAAATTATGCACATAAATCATCAACACTATTTTGCCATGTAACCGCTAGCTTTATTATGCTGGTAGCGAAAAATTCTGGAGGGCAAGATTTGAAGAAATCAGGATAGGATGTTTCTGTATCTTCTTTAGATTTGAAGTGTTTCGTTGCAAAATGTTTAATGTTTGGAAAACGTGATTAGTCAGTTGGTACAAGGTGTGGTAAATATGGTGGATAATAGAGTACTTTCAATTTCACTTCCTGTAACTTGAGTAGCGTTCTTTGTGCAACATATGGTCGAGCATTGCCTTGCAAGACAATTGGCGTGTCTCTATTGACCAATCTCGGTTGTTTAACTGCAAGTTCACTCATCATATCACCCAACTGGTTGATGTATACAACCGCTGTCTTTGACTTACCAGGTCTCATGAAGCTGTAGTGGATGATACCTGCGTTGCACCACCGAACAGACACAATTATGCCATGACAGCAACAAACAGAAAGTTTCAATACAGCGTATCAGTTGGTGCTCGTTCAGTTTGTGTGGTATCCACTTGGCCAGCTTCTTTACTTTGACGGTTTGTTTCAGTTTGTCCAATACAGTTGGAATCAAAACATTAAATGTTGCTGTTAATTCACGCGTAGTTTGAGATGTATATGTTTCCACTACAGTTTTCAGCTCATCATTATCCACCTTGCTCTCAGGTCTACCACCGTACTGATTTTTAAGAGTAAGGTTACCAGACCCGAACTTCTGAGAAAAATCGATATACAGTACGCTCATTTGCCACATCATTACCAAACACCCCATTGATGTTTCGAGCTGTCTGGGATGCATTTGTTCCACGACGGAACTCATATCAATAAACAATACGAATTCTTGATCTATCCATGGGTTCACAATAATTGATTTACAGGAGAAATCTCACAATATAATCAGACACTACGAATTGCATTTTGGAATTTGATTATGTAACTCTTCAATGTTGTAAAGAAAAGGAATTGTCAGGATAAAACGTTAGGGTTAAGAACTGTCAAACTTAGTACTTATGAAAATCGGACATTTCATTCTTAATGACCTGATATCTTCATATTTGTAACTACGCATTTCGCCACTAATAAATGAACAAATGTGAGCTTGTTTATATATGTATGTATGTATGTATGTATGTATGTATCTCTCTCTCTCTCTCTCTCTCTCTCTCTCTCTATCTATCTATTTATCTATCTATCTATCTGTCTATCTATCTTATATATATATATATATATATATATATATATATATATATATATGAACATTGTTGATGCAGTCCCTATATAGCAACAGGTTCAACGTTTTCCCAAATAAATTGCACTTCGTATTCGAGGAAGGTTCCAATGAAGCTAAAATGCTTTATTCAAGTTCCTCTCAGCTCTGAGTCAACTGTATCTTATAGCAGAAACAGCTGTAAGCTTATAATGTGCATAAGATAATCATTTGTTCTTATACTCTCTCTTTACTCAGCCAACAATTCATTTTGAAACATGCTTATCTGGAGTTCTGCCTGTGATTATTGATTTTGCAATTCCTTAGCAAAATGTGTGTGTGTGTGTGTGTGTGTGTGTGTGTGTGTGTGTGTGTGTGTGTGTGTGTGTGTGTGTGTGTGTTGGTGTGTGTGTGTGTGGCTGAGTGGAAAGAAGTTTGGTTTACAACCCCCAATACGTAACATCTTGCGTAAGTGATTTCTACTATATCCTCGAGGGCTCACAAAACGCCTCGTGTATGCCTCAACGAGGAAGAAGAAATGAGTGGGTAGGAGGAGGTGGAAGGAAGAGGAGAAGTAGATGGAAATAAGGCAGGGAGGAAGAGGAGAAGGAAGAGGCAGGAGGTATACGAATTTCCTTACCGTTTATGTCTAACTTGATTTCTCCGAATTCCAAATTGTAATCCCGAACATACCATTTAGAAAACTCCCACAATACAGTCGCAATCCACAGAATTGAGGTATCGTTATATTGCGTGACTTTGAAGTAAGAACTGTCGGCACACGTGTAATCACACTCGTATCGATGGTTGTTCCCTTGCCAAACTATGGGTCTCTTCATATTTGGTATAGAAATGGAAAGATTTACACTTTCACCCAACCAAATTGTTCCTGAAACAAAGAAATCAATACTGTTTTTTGATTTGCTATATCGTTGATTTAAGCATTTTCGTCATCAAATTTGATATTCTCATCATGAAAATTAAAATTAAAATACATAATTAAGGCTAACAAACCTCCAAACCCATTTGGTGTGCAAAACTACCCACTGTACGATTGCATCCGCCGAAAATAAAGGAGAAATTTTAAAAGTTAAAAAATAATATACTCAACATCTTTCATACTCAAAAGTTTTTCCAGGAATATTTCTTCTTCTTCTTCTTCTTCTTCTTCTTCTTCTTCTTCTTATTATTATTATTATTATTATTATTATTATTATTATTATTATTATTATTATTATTATTATTATTCTCCCCCTCCTCCTTCTTCTCCTACTTCTTCATTTCCTCCTCCTTCTTCTCCTTCTTCTTCTACTTCTTCTTCTCCTACTTCGCTCCCTCCGCCTCCTCCTCCTCTTCTTTCTTTTTCTTCTTTGTCTCCTTTATTATGTAACTTTCGACCTGACACGGAAGCTGTCCTCTCAGACAATACCATGCTATGGCTGCCGATTAGTTTTTCTACGCTTTTCAATCCATGGCACTCAACTGTACATGTTTGATGTCAAGGTGAAGCGATTTCAGGTTTTGTATTCGTTTTGCTTTTGTCTTCTTTGGTGCGCTGTGACGGGTTGCCCAGTGTTACAGCCACAAAAGTTGTTGTGGTTCCGGTATTCCTCCTGCACACGTGGCCAAACCACTGTAATCTGTTCTGCAGAACTTGCTCTTAAATGATCAGCAGTTGCTGGCATTTTTCTCAGATATTGTTAAGATTTGGTCGGCTGTGTGGTAAGTAGCTTGCTTACCAACCACATGGTTCCGGTCTTCTACTATAGCCTCGGGCCGACCAAAGCCTTGTGAGTGGATTTGGTAGACGGAAAGTGACAGAAGCCCGTTGTATATATATATGTATGTATGTATGTATGTATGTGTGTTTGTGTGTCTGTGTTTGTCCCCCCACCATCGCTTGACAACCGATGCTGGTGTGTTTAGGTCCCCGTAACTTAGCGGTTCGGCAAAAAGAAACCGATAGAATAAGTACTATGCTTACAAAGAATAAGTTCTTGGGTCGATTTTCTTGACTAAAGGCGGTGCTGCAGTATGGCCGCAGTCAAATGACTGAAACAAGTAAAAGAGTAGAGAGACCTCAAATTATTCCGGCCATTGTGCTCTTTGATGACATTCAAACTGAGCAATTCTGATATTTAAATACTTTGGCTCCCTGATTACAGAAATATCGATTTCAGGACTGTGACTTCTACGCTGCTTCCTTTCGATGGTGTCCTGGAAGAAGCCCACCATCTCTCCAATGACCAAGATTCGACGTTTCCACACGCTGTTTCTGCCTGTCCAGTTCTGTACATCGGTGAAATCTTGACCATCCTCAAACAAGACCTGAAAATACTCGAGGTGTTACAAATGAGGCGTCCTTGAGATGAGACATTTGGGGTATATATATATATATATATATATATATATATATATACGTATGTCAGTATTTATATTTCACGTGTGAATAAAAGGTCTGGAATCAAAGGGCCTTAAATTTCAGTTAGCAAATTTAGAAGTCCTAGTAAGTAGGAAAACGGACAAATTACTAATCCCTTTACGGAGATGACTCTGTTCAAAATGTAAAAAAGTTATTGTTAGAAACTCTATAAGGTGTGTCTTGTGCATGTTATTTATACAAAAGAATTGCTGTGGCACAAAATGAAGATTAACAGAGACAAAGGTATTTATATGTGGTAGCTGTGTAGGTACATTGAACACCAAAAATGTACAGAAAATAGGCTCCCTGAAATGTCTGACAGGGGAGTCATTAGAAGTAGTTGACAATCTTCGTTACTCAGGTGACATGGTTAGCAGTGGAGGAAGGAGTTCTTAAAGCTAGTTGCTAGAAAACAAACAACTGGGTAAAGTTCAGAGAGCCGCTACATTTATTGGTAATAAAGGGCTTCTCGTTCGGGGTGGAAGGCAGATTGTATGATACCCGCATACAAACAGCACAAACAGTTATGCGACATGGCAGTGGGTCATGGGCATAGGAAGGCTTAAAAGTAAAGAAGACAGCATGCTCTTCTTGATGGGTTATGTCAGTGTGCATGTATTAGAGAAAGTGATTTGAGAGAAACAGGATTTACGAAGCATCAGATGTAGTGCAAGAGATAAGATCGCGGTTGCAGGGTCATATAATGCTAACAGATGAGGACATTAGCATCAAGAAGTATCAGTCACAAACTATTGAGGGAACGGTTAGAACGGACAGATCCAGGAAGACCTGGGATGAAGTGGTTAGAAAGGATTTTCAAACGTTTGACCTAATCGAAAATATGACCAGGGAGCAAGATTTATGGCCGTTTACCGTCCTTTAGGAGACACACCAAGCTAAGTAATATCGTGTTCGTTGATGCATAAATGCATGTCTTCTACATCTCTCTCTTTCTCAGTGGAGAGACTCTTGTCTTGTGGGATGCTGTATCATGATACACGTAAAAGTACTCGTGACGGTGTCACATAAAACGACCCTGCCAGTGACACATAGAATCAACCAGGCCGGTACCACTCAATAACATTTGTGCCAAATAAAATAATTCAGTACTTTCTGTAAAGTGTTTGGTGTTAGGAAAGACATTTAGCCATAGAAAAAATACAAAGACTTAATTGGCCGACGCAGGAGCCACATAAAAAGCATGGATTTTATTTGGTAATGTGATTGGCCTTTGGGAGGGCATTCAGCCGTAAAGACCTTGCGAAGACAAGTCTTATCGGGTTTGGTGTTCCGTACAATGCACACAGTACACTTTCTGTAATGATTGGCATCAGGAATGGCGTCCATATGTACAAACTAAGCCAAAACACATGTCGTAGGTGCTGGTATCTTATAAAAAATGAGCCAGTAAACACCTTAACTTGTTTAGTAATGACATCCAGTCTTAAAAACCATGCCGAAGTAGAATTCGCAGGTGCTGGTTCCACGTCAAATGCAGCAATGGCACACGGGTTCAATTTTAAGCCTCGCTAAATACCAATAAGCATGAAAAAAGTTAATGAGTAAAGAGTTTTAGCAATGTGAAAGAAACAGAGCACAGATTGGAGCATCTGCCATTCATTGACGAAACTAGGGAAGTTCGAGATCATATGTTCTGGATCTCATCGTTTGAGATGGAGGGACCTATATCCCCGCTGGCGATAGAAGGAAGAGTACATTTTGCACCAAAAGCCGATACGAGAGTTTATCTCATGGTACATGAAGCAGTATAGTTTTTTTCTAACAGAACGTCTATGTTTTAGTGGGAATAAGTACGATCTCTCGGTACTAAAGTTGCACCTGTCGCAAATATATATATATATATATATATATATATATATATATATATATATATATATATATATATATATTTAACAATCTCACTGGATAATCGTGTCACTAGAGCCTGTTCTGATGCTGTTATTCTATATAACGGTGGAGGAGAGATGGGTTGCTCTCTCTTGTAGCCGAGCGTCATCATTTACGGGAGTAGGGAGGTCGAAATCTCAGTGTTTAAGAAGAGAAGATCTATATCCCCACTAGAGATATTATGTTGCATTTTGCATGAGACGCCCAATGCCAGAACTTCCCTCATGGTATCTACTGCAGGATATTCTGTTCTAAGCGAACTTCCACATTTAAGTGGGCATAAATATTACCTCACAGTTTTACAATGATGACAGTTTAAAATAAAAGAAAGTTTGGAAAATATAATTACGATCTGGAACAATTTCATGTACATCAGCAGCTTCACATCCTGAACCTGTAAAATAAAGATATTTTCCACTGTAGTTTTTACAATTTATAAACTAAAGAGTTGTTCTGCATTTGTAACACTAATACAAATTTTCACATTTGTAGATAGAATTAAACAGTTTATAGAGTTATAGTATAGCCAGCGTAGATGTTACAAAACGCTTGCTCTCCGCCTACTGTATCACATCTATTCTTTTAAACTATTTAGTACTTTCCTAGTGATTCAGGTCGTGCAAGAAGAAAACCTTTTGTAACAGCTCTACTAAACTCTCTATTCCAATTTCATATCAATTTCTTGTGACGCTATTACTGCAGCATATTGCTTGCAAAAGGTGGTTATCTGTGATGTGGCATAACTGAGGGGTTCGACAAAAGACGTTTTGTATTAAAACGACACTTTAAAACGTAAAGCATTAGAAAAAGACAATTAATAATAATATTGGGGTCGATTCATTCGATGCAAAGTTCTCTAAGGCGGTGCCTCAACCTGGCAGTGGAGGAATATATGTAAGATGTAAAAGCAAAAAGATAGACGAATCTAATGTTGAAAAATTAATTATAGAATAATAACTTACACAGAAATAACATGAGAAACAGACTCGTAAACCTTTCCATGATCTGAAATAAAAACAACTGACAGAAGTTCAGAAATCAAAATATCTCTGGTAGAACATTTCATAGCATTCAAATTTTGTCACAACGCCAGCAATTTTGGGGAAAATGCTAAGTCAATTAGATCGACTCAAGTACTCAACTGGTAGGTAATTTATCGAAAATATGAAAGGCAAAATAGAGGTAACTCGAATGTGGAATCTAGAAACAAACAATCCGTATCATAGTGAGCGCATTAGTTATGATAAAAAACATTCAAACAAATACATAACAAAAACGCCAGGACTAACAAGTATATATAACATGCAGAAAATAGCACTACTAAGCACCGCACACAGAGCTGCGCTCGGTAGTGCAGTGAAAGCACGTTGTAAAAATAAGACTACTGAATAATAATAATAATAATAATAATAATAATAATAATAATAATAATAATAATAATAATAATAATAATAATAATAATACGGAAAACACTCGGCAAGAAATGGAAGAAAATTTGAAGAAAGAAGAAAAAAAACAACATAATAATAATGATGATGATGATGATGATGATGATGATGATGATAATGATAATAATAATAATAATAATAATAATAATAATAATAATAATAATAATAATAATAAGCCTTCTTGGCAAGAACGCATTCAACACCAAATTAAGCTGCTTAGATCTGACATAGAATGTTTGAAAAACCTTAAATTTGACAAGAGTATCAAACCTACAAAGACCCAAAAACTAAAGAAAAAATATAACATGAAAACCATAGTTGACATTGATGCCACCATAGAAACCATCAAGCAAAAGGTATGTGCTAAAGCTGCCCGCATAGCAAGGTATGAAAAGCGTGTTAAATTCTTCCGAGATAATAACATGTTCAAAAATAACCCCAAAAAGTTCTACAGGAAGATAGGGAAAACACCAGTAACAATAAAGTCTGTCCCATCAAAAGAAGAAGTGCAAGAATTTTGGAATAAAATCTGGGCAGAAGATAAAACACACAATGAAAAGGCCCCTTGGATTGATAGAATAGCTACAGACCTAGACTCCTTAGAGGAGCAGAAGTGGGAGGGGGTCAGGGTAGAAGATATAAGATCTGCTCTCAGGAGGTCAAGCAAATGGAAGTCTCCAGGAAAGGATAAAATTCCTAACTTCTGGTTGAATGCCTTCCCAGAAAGCCATGAACTGCTAACAAAACTTTACAACGATGTTTTGCAAAATCCTAGTTTGATGCCCTCTTGGCTAGTTAATGGTTTAACATTCCTGCTTCCAAAAAATGAGGAAACAAACGAACCAAAAAATTATCGCCCCATAACCTGCTTAACAACAATGTATAAGACGCTAACATCTGTCCTAACCGAGTACACCTATAGTTTTTTAATAGAAAGTAGCATATTCCCTAATGAGCAAAAGGGATGTAAACGTGAATCTTATGGTTGTAAAGATCAGCTACTCATCAATAAGATGATCTTAGAAGATTGTCACAAGCGACACAAAAACTTGTCAATAGCCTGGATAGACTATAAAAAGGCCTTTGATAGCCTACCACATAGCTGGATTAGGAAATGTCTGGAAATGTATAAAATAGCTCCTACTCTGCGAAACTTTTTATCTGTAAGTATGAGATCATGGAGAACCACACTGATGTTGAACAATGACAATGAATCTCTAAATGCTGGAGATGTAAGAATTTCATGTGGCATTTTCCAGGGTGACTCACTATCACCACTCCTCTTCTGTCTAGCCCTAATACCGCTCTCAAAATTGCTCAATGATGCACAGTATGGTTATAAAATATTTGATAAAAATATAAATCATCTCATTTACATGGATGATTTAAAGCTCTTTGCAAAAAATGACCAACAACTCAAAGGCCTACTAGCGATTGTTAAACAATTCAGTGATGACATCAGGATGCAATTTGGCCTTGATAAATGTGCAAAAGCTATCTTTATCAAAGGAAAAATGACAAATACATCTAATGTGAACCTTGACCAGCAAAATGTCATAAAAGAGTTAGAACCAGCGGAGAGCTACAAATACCTAGGGGTAATTGAAGGGGACAATATCAAGCACTCAGTGATGAGGGAAAGGATCAGAAGAGAATGTTATCGCAGGGTGAGAGCAATACTGAAGACAGAGCTGAACGCGAGAAACAGGATCGAAGCGATCAATGCTCTAGCCATACCAGTCGTGACTTACAGTTTCAACATCGTTAACTGGTCAATTACTGAAATATGTAATGTTGACAGAAAAATACGAAAACTGTTGACAATGCATAGAATGCACCACCCTAAGGCAGATATAGAACGTCTTTATCTGCCAAGAAAAGAGGGAGGTCGAGGACTACTACAGCTGGCATTATCAATGAAGGTAGCCACAATTGGCCTAGACACCTATATGAAAAACTCTGAGGACTGGATGCTAAAACTTGTCTTAAAATATGAAAGCAAGAAAGCATCTTACTCAGTAACAAAACAGGCAAAGGAATATCTAAGTGAATTCCAATTGCAACAAATTCAAGAATTAGACGAACTAGAAACACCTACAGAAAAAGCTAAGCGCTTGAAAACCCGTGCTAAAATTGCTGCCTTAGCTATTATGACTGAAAAATGGCATGGAAAACCTCTCAATGGCAAATACCCAAAGAGAGCGAATAATGCAGATATTGACAAAGCCCTTACCCACCAATGGTTAATGGCCTCTGGATTGAAATCAGAAACAGAGGGGTTTATCATAGCAGCCCAAGATCAATGCCTACCTACAAAGAACTACCAGGCCAACATATTAAAGAACGGCAGCTCCCCATTATGTCGTATATGCCAACAACAAAATGAGACCATCGATCATGTTGTCTCCATGTGCAGTCTGCTTGCGCCTACAGAGTATCTCAACAGGCATGATAGAGCTGCACAATATATTCACTGGGTAATATGCAAAAACCTGGACTTGCCCCATGATAAAAACTGGTGGGAACACAAACCACCCCCAGTACTTGAAAATGATCACATTGCACTCCTCTGGAACTTCACCATTCAAACTGACAGAAAGATAGACGCAAATAGGCCAGACATCATACTGAAAGACTTCAGACAAAAATCATGCCTCCTCATTGATATGACTGTCCCAATTGATATAAACGTATCTGTCAAGACCTACCAAAAACTGAGCAAATATAAAGATCTTGAAATAGAAATTAGCAAAATGTGGAATCTGAAGACGAAAACAATACCTATTGTCATAGGTGCCCTGGGAATGACAGCGAAACGGGCTGATTACTACCTAGCTCAGATACCAGGAAACCCCAAAATGGCTGAAGTCCAAAAGATAGTGCTCATGGGAACTGCCCATATCCTACGTAAAATACTGTCTATGTGATCTCAAATTTTAAAGCAAACATAATTTTCTTATGGTTTCTTAAACATTCACTTGAACAAAACTGTACAAATCCAAATATATGGTACCCTAGGCATAACACCTACATGAACTTCTAACTTGTTGTCTCTTGAGGTCTCTGGGTGAGACTTGGATCCAACTTGTACAAATGCAAAACAAAAGTCAAACATAAAATAATAATAATAATAATAATAATTAACTGATTGGCAGTGTTATGTCATTGTTTTGTCTTGGTACAAACGATGGGCTACAGCAAATATTCCTCTCAATACCATAGATTTGCTTGTCAGTTGTTTGACCTTAAAAAGTTGAGCCTGTCACATGTGCATCTCTGATCATCACCAGAAGTAGTGTGGGAACATCATAGCCACGAGAGGCTGAGGGAACAACTTTAATAGTGAATAATACCAGATTGGATTACTAGATGAAGGACAATACTCGTTATGAAAAATATCTAATACGGCTAGCAACTATAAACCAATCATTTGCTTATTATTAGAGCGGAAGCTGTTAATAGAAATGATTTCAGAAAACATTAACCAACACCATGCCAACCAAAATGTAATGCCAGAATAATAGAAAGCTAGCAGGAATGTGGTTAGAGGAAAGCATGATCTCATATGTATAAACAAAGCAGTTCTAGAAATAAATGCTAGAAAGAAAAATCAAATAGCATGGATACATTATAGGAAAGCCTATGACATGATCCTACACTCATAGATAAGTGAATGTTTGAGTATATTCAGTATAGCAGACAATATAAGAGAATAAATAAGCTTTAGCATGAAGAAATTGGAAGTAGATGTATACTATGGTGACACACTCTTAGGGAAAGTTAATATCAAAAGGGGAACTCGTTGTCTCCTGTAATATTTGTCCCATGTTCGGTGCCCCTCAGGAAGGCATGTTTGGTGCCCCTAAGGAAGGCAAAGGCAAGGTATCAGTTCAGAAATAGTAATGGAAAATTAACAATTTGTTCTACATTGATGATCTGAAACCTTTTAGTAAGAATGGAAAGGAGAGATTCCTTAGTACAGACTGTAAGACACTTCAGCATGGAATTTGGGATAGGTAAGAGTGCAATATTATTCATGGTTAGACGAGAGGTAGACATTAGAGAAGGCATCCAATTATTAAAATGCCAGACATTAATATAATTGAAAGTAGGAGAGAGTTATAAGTATCTAAGAATATTAGAATTTGACAGAGTACTAACTACAGAAATGAAAACAAAAATTAAGGACTACATCAGAAGGATGCGGTAGCTAAGGAAATCGAAATTAAATTGTCCGGATATTGTGAAGTCTATAAATACTTGGGTGGTTTCATTACTTAGATACTCAACAGCTTTTGTAGATTGGACAAAAACTGAATCAGCAAAGCTAGGAAAGAATGCAATATGAGTGGACTCCATCCAAGGGCAGGAGTACCAAGATTATACCTACATAGAAAGGAAGTTAGTTAATATCAGTAGAAGAATGCGTGGAATTAGCAAGGTAATATAGACTTATATGTAGGTAATAGTGAAGAAAGTTTATTGAAAGCTGCTAGTGTCACAGCAAGACAGAGGGAAAGCAAGACACCAAACGAACTTAAAAAACAGAGAAATGAACATAAAGTATCTGACTGGCAGGAGGTGTTGCATGGTAGATTCCCAAAGATGGTTTCAGCAAAATGTAGTAGTGAGACATAATTATGGATACAGAAATGAAAGCAGAAGTGAGAGACAGAAAGTTACTTAGTAGCTGCACAGGATCAGGCATTAAGGAATAATTGAATAAAAGTGAAAGAAGACAAAAATCAAGTAGATTCTGAATGTAGATCATGCAGTTCAGAAGAGGAAAGCTTACTGATTTAGTAAGTAAATGTATCGTGCTGACTCAGAAAGATTACAAGAAAAGATATGACAATCTAGGGAGGACAATCCACTGGGGGCTACGTAGAAGTCTAGGATTTGAACATACTGATAAATGGTATGAACAGGAACCTAGTAAAATACTAGAAAGTAAGAAAAATAAGGTGCTGTGGGATTTTAACATTCCGATTGACAGAGTAATAGAACTAGAAAGCCTGATTTGTTGGTTGTAGATAAAGAGAATAGAAAGTGCCAGATAATTGACATCACAGTTTCAAATGATGATGAAAAATCAATATGAGAGGTATAGAAAATCTAGCAAAGTACCAGCACCTAGTTATTGAATTACAGAGACTATGGAAATTGCTGGTGAAATGTATCCCAGTAGTTATTGGTGCATTCGGAACTATCCTTAAAGATCTGTACAGATGGATAGAGGAAATAGGCATAAAATCCAGTTTCATACAAGTACAGAAACAGTGTTATTAGGGACAGCTAGGATACTTAGGAGGGTTCTTGGCATCTAAGGTTACTTGCTGTAACCAAATAAGATTATCCTTGTCCTCTAAGGCTACTTTTTGTAGCCCGATGTTAGGATGCTGTTCTTTTCCATCAGTCTAATCTCTTGAGTGTATATGAATAATGTTAGTAGTAGTAGTAGTAGTAGTAGTAGTAGTAGTAGTAGTAGTAGTAGTAGTTGTTGTAGTAGTAGTAGTAGTAGTAGTAGTAATAATAATTATAATTATAATTATAATAATAATAATAATAATAATAATAATAATAATAATAATGAATATTCCAGGGAGACGCTCTCTCCACTCCTGTTCTGCCTGGCACTCAAACCTTTAACTGAATTGCTAAATAGAACTGGATGCGGATACAAATGTTACGGCAAAACAGTCAGCCACCTTTTAAATATGGATGACCTAAAATTATACGCTAGAAATGATAAAGAGCTGGAAACACTACTACAGACAGTACATGGCTTTACCAAGGAAATTGATATGAAATTCGGATTAGAAAAATGTGCCAAAGCAACCCTGAAAAGGGGAAAATTAGTTAAGAGTAGCAACATCACACTAGATAAAGCCAATGAAATAAGAGAACTTGACGAAAGCCAACCATACAAATATTAAGGAGCCAATGAACTAGATAGGATACAACACACACAAATGAAAGAAAAAAAGAAAGAGTACTATAGTCGAGTTAGATCAATACTAAAAACTGAGCTCAATGCTAAAAACAAGATAATAGGTATTAACACTTTAGCCGTCCCAGTTATAAGTTACAGCTACAATATCCTTAACTGGAAACTAAACGAACTATCTAAAATAGACAGGAAAACTAGAAAAATAATGATAGGATCTAGGATGCATCACCCAAAATCTGTCATAGAAAGGCTATATATACAACGTTCTTCTGTATATATAGGTAGGGGGTCTTATTCAGCTGGAAAACTATTATAAAATAACCACCATAGGACTGCAAAAATACCTACTTCAGAAGCAAGGAAAACTAATACAAATAGCCACAAAGCACGAGCAAAATAAAAAAAAAACTGTTTTCAGTATTTAAGGAAGCTGACAAATACAAACAAGAAATCATACTATCTAACAAATACGACAAAGAAGAAGAAGAAGAAGAAGAAGAAGAAGAAGAAGAAGAAGAAGAGACAACAAAAGCTATAAAACAAATGAAATCCAAACTAAAACTAGAACAGCAACGGACCATGATAAAACAATGGCAAGAAATGCCCCTACATGGTAAATACTGGGCTAAACTAAATGCAAAAGAAATAGACAGAAAAATCCCAGCAATGGTTGAGAAGCTAAGGACTCAAAGCAGAGACTGAAGGATTTTTCATTGCAGCACAAGACCAAAGCCTCCCCACCAGAAATTACCAAAAACATATAATGAAAAGAAACATAACAAGTAACTGCAGAATATGTGGCGATGGACAAGAAACAATAAATCATATTATCTGTGGCTGCCCAGTCCTGGCTAAGAAGGAATATATTCACAGACACGACAGAGCTGGGACCTATATACACTGGAAGCTATGCCAACACTATGGAATAACAACAGAAAAAAGATGGTATAAACACACGCCAGAAAAGGTCACAGAAAACGAGAAAGCAACCATACTCCGGGATATGCCAATACACACAGATAGAGAAATTAAGGCCCATAGACCAGATATAGTTGTCAAAGATCATGAAGAAAAAAATGCTTTCTAATTGATGTATCAATACCAGCAGATGACAACGTTTCTCTAAAAGAAATGGAAAAACTTTCAAAATACAAAGACCTGGAAATAGAGATAACTCGAATGTGGAATCTAAAAACAGAAACAATTCCTATCATAGTAGGTGCCTTAGGTATAATAAAAAAATATACAGACAAATACATAACAAAAATACCAGGACTTACAAATATATATAACATACAGAAAATTGCACTACTGGGCACTGCACACATCCTACGCAAAACACTTTCAATACAGTAACCATAAGAGCATCACAGCAAACCACAGCACATACCCAAGGCACGCAGAGCTTCGCTCGGTAGTGAAGTGAAAGCACGTTATAAAAATAAAACTACTGAACAATAATAATAATAATAATAATAATAATAATAATAATAATAATAATAATAATAATAATAATAATAATAATAATAATAGACGATATGATAGCTATTTAACAGCTCCCAAAAATGTGTAAGCTTTTCTATTACTTTAATCTATGAAATATCACTGTGTGTGATTCAAATATTTGAGATGTTTTTAGACAATTGTTTATATGTTGAGATGTTTATAGATTTTTATATCTTAACTACGATGTGATCTTCTATAGATAGATTAGTTTAACGCAAATTCGATTTGATGTTTTATAAATAGATTACTCTAGTTTTGCTCAACTTTTGAGTTGTTGTTCATAGATTTGTATTTCTTAGCGTATGCTATGCACATTAGGGTAGAGCGAAGAATGCAACCTTCGAAATTTGTATCTACGCATCAATATTTTGTTGTAAATTTAGGATAAAAGAAAGTTGTATAAAGGATTTAGCGGTTAAATATTTTGTTCAACCTTCGCAATGCAATTGGAAATTTTAAAAATCATTATTTTTGGTCGAATTTTGGATTTCTTGCATTATAAATCGTAACGAATACATATTTCGACATAGCAGTATGCAAAACAGTAAGAGGTTTCATACCAAGATTCAATAGAATTGATTACTATCTTGAGGTTCCACATTGGCTATAAATAGAATGAATATGAATTTCTCTCCAGTGCAGCTGCAACGGTCATTGCATGTGGACGTACGGCGTACGTATGTGAAGGTTTCTGCATTTTATCTCCATTTTAGGATATTGTATTAAAATTAATGATCGTGTTAAATCTAGTGTTGGTTACATTTAATGGTGACTCATAAATCAATAACGTGTCATGATACTGAATATCCAAAATTTGTTACTCCATGTGATCTTAGCGAGTGAGTTTTACCAACTAACATGGACGTACTAAAATGTGTTATATTTGAAGAAGAAAAAGAAACGAATGTAGTTGAGAAAGATCCTTCAATTAAACAAATTGTCAAGATTGTAGCAGAAAGGAAAATTCTTTAGTAAAAGGCATCTGTCACTTGTATTACAATTGAGTCAGTTAAACCGAAACTATTACAGTTTATCTAAAGTACCAAGCATTATTGAAATCTGTGGAAAATAGGAAAATGTGCCATCGTTTGAAACAAAGTGTAATGTGTTTAGAAATAATGCAACAAAAGATTTATTTTACATTTTCTGTTGCAAGCGCAACTCCTTTAAAAACTGAAGTTGTAGAAGGGACTGAAAAGTACCATAGAGAGAACAAGATTCTTTTTACTGTATCAACTGACAAATCAAAAAATTATCTTTGGTGGAAGAGACTAAGCAGTATCTAAACAGAACGTCCAGTGGTTGATTCGTATTATTTAGTTATATGGAATTATTTCGAATAAATTGGAAATGCTAATTATTTTTATCACCAAAATGTGTCAATAATCAAAAGTTGGTTTACACGTAGTTTTAATTCTTTTGTGTAATCTAGACCTCATGTAACACATATTCGGTGACCTAGTATTAACAATAAGAAAGAAACCAATGACGAAAAGTCTATTTATTTCACATAATTTCGTGTTATAAATTGATTTTTCATTCATTATTCACAATTTCAAGTGGGCTGTGGAGCTTAAAGATGTACATTTAAGAAATTCATATTTTAAAACACCACAACCACATACATAATTGAGTGGAAACTGAACCGGTGAGTGTGTAACATGTTAAAGCAGAAGGAATCTACCTTGAAGAAATTTGTTTCAATACACGAATTCACATAAAGAAAGTTAATAATCAGAAACAAAAACGAAGGCTTGGCTCGGTAGTAAATTGCTTTCCAGCCAAATTGTTCTGAGTGCAGAGTCTCAGCGCGTGGCAGCTTCAAGTGTCCTCAACTATAGACACAGAACAACCAAGGCTTTGTGAGTATATCTGGTAGACGGAAACAGAGAGAATCCCGTTGTATATATATATATATATATATATATATATATGTGTGTTTGTGTGTGTGTGTGTGTGTGTGTGTGTGTGTATGTATGTATATATATATACACATATGTGTGTGTGTATGTATGTATATATATATATATATATACACATATGTGTGTGTGTATGTATGTATATATATATATATATATATATATATATATATGTATATATATATATATATATATATATATATATATATATATATATATATATATATATATGTATGTATATATATATATATATATGTATATATGTATATATATATATATATATATATATATATATATATATATATATATATATGTGTGTATATACATACATATATATATATATATATATATATATATACATACATACACACACACATATGTGTATATATATATACATACATACACACACACACACACACACATATTTATGAGTCACCATTAAATGTAACCAACACTAGATTTAACACGATCATTAATTTTAATACAATATCCTAAAATGGAGATAAAATGCAGAAACCTTCACATACGTACGCCGTACGTCCACATGCAATGACCGTTGCAGCTGCACTGGAGAGAAATTCATATTCATTCTATTTATAGCCAATGTGGAACCTCAAGATAGTAATCAATTCTATTGAATCTTGGTATGAAACCTCTTACTGTTTTGCATACTGCTATGTCGAAATATGTATTCGTTACGATTTATAATGCAAGAAATCCAAAATTCGACCAAAAATAATGATTTTTAAAATTTCCAATTGCATTGCGAAGGTTGAACAAAATATTTAACCGCTAAATCCTTTATACAACTTTCTTTTATCCTAAATTTACAACAAAATATTGATGCGTAGATACAAATTTCGAAGGTTGCATTCTTCGCTCTACCCTAATGTGCATAGCATACGCTAAGAAATACAAATCTATGAACAACAACTCAAAAGTTGAGCAAAACTAGAGTAATCTATTCATAAAACATCAAATCGAATTTGCGTTAAACTAATCTATCTATAGAAGATCACATCGTAGTTAAGATATAAAAATCTATAAACATCTCAAAAACTGGTAGAGTAAGTACTGGGATTAGAAAGTATCAATCCGGGGACAGATTTGTTCGAATAAAACCCCTTTAAGATGGAGCTCCAGCATGGCCGCAATTAAAGAGTAAAAGAATAAAGGAATATATATATATATATGTGTGTGTGCGTGTGTATGTGTGTGTGTGTGTGTGTGTGTACATGTGCTTACGTGTGTATGCATGTATATGTGTGTATGCATGTGTGTGATTGTGTATGTGTATGTGTGTTATTGGTATTCTAAATATTGCTTAAGATGAAATTAAGATATTTTATAACATTTAGAACAGCTGTCACTGCAGATCACAAAGGCACACTTTACAGTTTGCCTGCAAAAGCAATCTCCTCCCGTCACACACTCCCACTTCTCTTTTTTCTTTTATTTCATTTGACTAGTCTAAGTGACCTGAAAAACTATGCATTTTATTGTAAGTTATGTGTGTGTGTATGTGTGTGTGTGTGTGTGTGTGTGTGCACGCGTGTGCGCGTGTGTGCGTGCGTGTTAAAAAAATTAAACATATCCTAGTATAAAATTTTGCACTGACATTACGATTCAATTTCCAAGTATTTCAGAGCACAAAAGCTTGCAATACAGCTTACCTTCAAATACTAAATCTGAAAAACACTCACAACCACTCCCTTTGTTGCTTTTGTCTATTTCAACTAGTCTCAGCCACCTGATGTCTACGTAGTTTATTTTATGAAACATATTTGTTGGTGCGTGTGACTGTAATGGAGAAAATAAGTATAATTTATGATAAAATACTGTGGTTTATTTTGGTTGAAATAGCAGTTTCTTACAGCAGAGAAAAACCATTTACTAAGCCTCAACTAAAGTTCGCCCTACTCAAGTTGTTTCTGATAGGACACTGCGTTTTATTGTGTTAGATGTTCATCCATAGGCGAGGTTGAGTTGTAAGAAATTGCTTCACAAAGCCATCTTCTCGTTATCTGATTAATATAATTACTATAAGTGTGTCTGTGTGTAGAAGAGAGGGAGTGTGTGTGTGTGTGTGTGTGTGTGTGAGTGAGTGAAAGAAAGAGAAAGAAAGAGAGAGAGAGAGAGAGAGAGAGAGAGAGAGAGAGAGAGAGAGAAAGAGCGATAAACCAAACTTAACTTACATTAAAATTTTGTTCTTTTATTTAGAGCAGTATCTCAGTTACTCTAAAGCGCAGGACCTCGAATTATACCTGTTTACAGCAGAACAAAACCTTCTCTTACTCACTCTGCCTGTCACTCACTCCCACTCCCTTTGTTAATTCAGTATCATCCTACGTGTATGACATCACTGAATCTATTTCATTGCGTGCAAAATATGTGTGGTAAGGTTACAGAAATTGTTAGCCAGGTACAATGAGCACCTCTGTTGTTATTTATTGCATTCTTTTTGAAATAAATTTATTGCTATTATTGCGTCATATTTACAAATAAAAATAAGTCTGCAAAGACTCGGGCGTGACTGTGTGGTATATATATACATATATATATATATATATATATATATATATATATATATATATATATATATATATATATATGTGTGTGTGTGTGTGTGTGTGTGTGTGTGTGTGTGTGTCTGTGTGTATTTGTATTTGTTTCTTTGTTTGTCTCAATACCACTATTGTTCTACAACCGATGCTAGTGTGTTTACGTTCCCGTAACGGCTCGGCAAAAACTGGTAGAGTAAGTACTGGGATTAGAAAGTATCAATCCGGGGACAGATTTGTTCGAATAAAACCCCTTTAAGATGGAGCTCCAGCATGGCCGCAATTAAAGAGTAAAAGAATAAAGGAATATATATATATATATATATATATATATATATTATATGTGTGTGTGTGTGTGTGTGTGTGTGTGTGTGTGTACACACACACACACACACACACACACACACACACACTCCATATATATCAAAACCCGCAAAATCCTGACAACAACTGGGAACTTCCATAGAAACAGTGAGGTTAAGAGGTTTTACTCAAAAAGACATGAAGGTGGTAGAGTCCCGAGATCACCGCAAACGGCCTTCGACTGCCTTATAGTATCACTCAGGCAGCACCTGCTAAACAACAGCAGCAAAAATAAACATATTAATGCAGTCTTAAAATATGAAGTAAGCAACATTGTATGAGTTGGCAGTGAACTCTTCAAGAAACACTCACTTCCTGATGATCACCTATAGAGCCCCAAAACAGCTGGGCTCTCTCACCTCCAAGAAAACCTGGATGCAGAGCACTCAGCATACAAAAAATAGACCATGCATGGGTATGTCGCACGGCAGCGTGAAGTATATAGTAGAATTGACACGAAACACAGCCTCTCCTGGAACCATGATCACTACATCACATCACATCACGTTTGAAAATCGGGAGCAGGAGATTTCTACACAGTACCTGGTGAACGAGCGAGACAGTGACGCTCTTTTAATCCCAAGCTGCAACTGCATGTTGTAGGATACATCATGTTCCACTGGAAGATATTACGCATGTGATTAGCCGCTGTTCTAAAATGTCATCACGGTATTACCTCCTTATGCAGATCGATGTTGTTGCTAAACAACTTACAATGCAATCCCCGCCCCCAAAGACTGTCCTGAAATAAACTTGGAACATCCCTCTGTTATGGAATACATTCATAAACACCAACTCCAGGAATACTGGTGGAATATTCCCTTCAAATCGTCTGTGAAATGTAAACATAACAGACCGGATATTGTTGTCTGAGATTATAGGGAAAATCTATGTATTTAGAGGTTAGCTGCCCTGCAGATATAAATATGTCTTTGAAAATCAATGAAAAAGA
>NC_142957.1:976519-1054019 GCF_046866305.1 Octopus bimaculoides
ATTGGATTTACATGGTGTATAATGATGGTCTCATCAAGGTTTAAATATCTGATAAAATGAACGATTGGAATTAACATAGTATATAATGGTGAACTAAACTATTATTAAACAACATGATAATTATGTCCTAATTTAATTAGATTGCACTATCTTAAATTATCAGGAATTTGTATGGACTAACATAGGCTAAGTACAAAGTAATAACGGAAAAAGGCTTCGATTTATTTAAGTCACCCATAAATAACAATGATAACACTACAGCAACAATGGAATAACATGAATCCTTTAGGGTCAGGCATCAAATAAAATTTAAACAGGTTTAAAAACTATTTAAAAAGTATTAAAAAATTTCAAACATCCTATTAATTAAAGTTAAGTAAAATACACACTAAACTAACAGCAATAGCAAATGTGATATGGAAAAATTTAAGTAAAACCATATACCATCAATGGATAAAGTTAAAATTCTAGTTTTCACAGGAAGATAATACATTAAGTTGAGAGATCAAGACTTTGCTATAAAAGTTAAATTTCAATTTCAATATGTGATTTTAGTAATCACAATAGATAAGAATTAAAGAAAATATTTAATATATCCAATATCTAAATCTAAAATTATTCAAATTTACTTGATTAGCTTATCTCTATGGTAACTACAATCCAATCTAGACTAAGGGAAAGTTAATTTTATAGCTTGTATTTATAAGGACGAAGTGAAGATACCCATATTTGTATATTATAAGGATTTATAGGGGTGCCAAAATAGGTAAGTCTGGAGGTAATTATGAGGTATAAAATATTAATGTAGAGTAAGAAAACACATCATGGAAAGGAAAAGTGTATAAATTAGTCGAATCTCTGACATCAAGATGAAGTTAATGTATGATTTAGTAATCACAATAAATAAGAAATTATAGAAAGTGTTTCATATATGAAATATCTAAAACTAAACTTGTTTAAAATTTACTTAATTAGCTTATCTCTATAGTAACTACAATCCAATCTAGACTAAAGGAAAGTTAATGCTTTAGCTTGTATTTATAATGACTATAGTCCAATAGTACCCACAGGACAGTTAATGCTATAGGGTGTACTCACTTATGCACTAATTATAGACTAAAATAAACATGGTAGATATTAAAATACCACACTATATAAGTTTGCTACTTTCTAAAATATTTAAAAGTGCGAGTGGAACAGTGTACATACAATACTCTAAGCTCTACTATATTATTAGTATAGTTTTTAAGCTTAAAAATTTCATATGTTTCCATGGAACATAGCTCACATCCATATCTGATATTTCTATAAGGTTGAGCTTCTCTTATAATTTCCTATTTAAAGCTAAAACTGGTACCACTGTCCTTTAATTCACAAAGTTATTTTGATAACGACGTACAATTAGCCTTATGTTTAAGTCTAAAAGATGAGTGGTGGCTATATATACGCTGTTTCAAATTAATCGAACAACCCACATAAATATAATAATCAGTTATAGTACTTATTTACTAGCCCGTATAGTCTAGCTAAGTCAAAACGGTTTTTTGTATTCCTCCTTTTTACTTGGTTGTTTAGATTTAATTATAAAAATATGTCCTGTTTAAATGTAATTTAATTAAATTTCTATATCTTTGTGCAGCTGAAGATTACTCTACATTTTATGTTTGATGTAATGTTCACATTGCTTAATTAAATGGAGTCGCATGAAACGATCGTACTGCATTAACTTTGGATATCCTTGTTGTCTATTTTGACTTGAATCACCTTATTTTGAAACGGTATGGATAATACCATACTAAATTCTGGTGCCTAAACTTAAGTACCATATTCACCTGAATCTAAATTTTATAAATATATATATGTATATATATATATATGCGTGTGTGTGCGTTTGTATGTGTGGTTTGTGTGTTTGTGTGTGCGCGCGCGCGTATAGCAAAAAAAGGATTCAGATAGAATCAAAGTATTTGAAAAGATATGCATCAGGTACTGTTGAATTAACCTGTTGTTCCGGCCTATTTTATCAAATTAGATACTCCGGTTGTCGATTTAGAGAAAACCAGTCTTACAAGTATTTAGTACCTAGGGGTTGGTCCAATTACGCCTTCAGGTGAACTGTACATTCTTTGTATAATCTAGGGTGTCCGAAAAGTCGTGAATCTAATCGCTCTATTATAATCATATGAACAATAGACGATGGAGCTACATTTTGTATGTGTGTGTGTGTGTGATGTATGATGTGTGTGTGTGTGTGATGTATGATGTGTGTGTGTACGATGCTACTAAACACAACTTAACTTAAGATAAAATTTTACAGTCTTATTATGTTCACAACAGAATTTACTGCAAAGCTTACATTTAAGCTTGCCTGCTAATAGTATTTACGACCGTCTTTCATTACCACTCCCTTTTTTCTTTAAGCTTCCTTTCTCTAAAGCTAAATTTAAATCATTTTACTTAACTCATCTTTGTTTCGATCAGAATCCAACACTCAGCAGACAAGATGGATGTGACTCTCAAGTTCCACGCTCTCAGTTTTTTAACTGTTAAACTGAAACATAATGGCATATCTACACAATTGTGTCCCGCGGATTTTTTTGATGCAGAATTGCAATCAAAATGAAAACTTTTGAATGAAAGTTTTTAGAAATATGTTTCTGATGGTGTATACTGTCATAATTACCAAATTGTCTCCCACCGAATTCTTTCCTCCTAGGTCCCAATATCATGATAGGAAAGGTGAGAGACTTTCAGTGAGATTAGATACAGCATAGAGACACGGGATGGGTATAGAAGGTTACAACAAATTAAAATCACGTTGGTTTGTTTAAAAACAAATAAAACTAAGGGTGGAATATAATTATAAATTGAATTGGAAGAAATTCTTTAAAAATTTATTCATTAAATAAATTAAGCAATAAAAATTATAGAATTAGATTTAAGCAAATTAAAATTTAATAGAACTGGAGGTGTTTTAAAAATTATAAAATATAGGTTTGTAAATATATAAAAATATATAAACAATGTACACAAATTTCACCTGAAAATGCAATTAAACAATAATAAAAATAAATAAAATACATGGGTTTTAGTCTCAAACAACTGAAATTGTTTGTTTGGCAATGTTCATAAATAATTTATATTGTTTAAATTGTTATTCTTAGCGACTGAACACTGACAAACGCAGTCACACACACATATAAGTACACCCGCACACACTCTCAATCAGTCACTCATAAACACACCTTCAATGTCTTTCATTCGCAAGATCGACTTCAACAGTGGCACACTCTGACAACAGTGATACACTCATACACAAACACATATACATACATACATACATACATATATACATACATACATTCATATTTAACATTCTCACTGAAGCTTTATTTGTCTTTCTATGAGTTTATATGCATGTATAATTTGTCACACATACATACATATACACACCCACTCACATATATATGTGTACATATACACAGAAAGAGAGAAGATACCTAAAATGGGTGTTAATAAGATAGCGTTACATTAAAAGTTTTAGAAACAAAATTCTCAGAACTTTATTTTCAGTTTTATAGAACGGACGTAAATGTTCCCTTTGGGTCTTACATTCATAGATTGAAACAGAAAAGAACTAATCCTATCCACATTACATATGCACATCAAAACATCATCCTCAACATCATCATTCGATGTCTGTTGTCCATGGGTTGGCCGATTTGATCGGAACTAGCCACCAGGAAAACATTACTAGGTTCCAGTCTAATTTGGCAATGGTGGAATTGCTTGGAATTTTCACGTAGTGATTGCGAATTTCTGCTCTACACACAGGAATAAATACGGTTATAACAATAAACAATTATTAGTGTGTAATTTAAAAGCGATTTACCATTGGGCTTTATTACATGTAACGAGCACCTAATTAACTGACATTAGCAAAACTGTACATTTCTTACGGTCCTAATTTTTCAACTACAGATGTTTCTAAGGTTAATATAAAGACTGATTTTACGTTCTGAGGTCAAATTCCGCCGAGGGAAACTTTGCCTTTCATCATTTCGGGGTAGATAAATTAAATACCAGTTTCGCACTGGAGTCGATCTAATCGACTGGTCTCCTACCCCAAAATTTCGGGCCTTGTGCCTAGAGTAGAAAAGAATCTAAAGATTGACTCCCGTTAATGAAAGAAACTTAGCGGTTCGGTAAAAGAGATCTATAAAATAAGTAATAGGCTTACAAAGAATAAGTCGATGTGTTTGATTAAAGGTGGTGCTCTACTATGGCCGTAAAGGGGAATTAATCTTGTATTTATACGTGCAATGTAAATATATATATATATATATATATATATATATATATATATATATATGTTTTGCAAAATTTTTTATGTGAAATCGTGTGTTGAAACAGATGTTGTTGTACTTGGGGATGGTCATGTTGCCAGTTTAGCCAATAAAAACACACGATAGTTAGCAAGGTGAGACACACATAAGAAAGAAGAAGGAAACAAAGGACCACTGATGAGGTCACAGAAGTGTGACGAAAGAACTCTGGCCGAAATAAAATTAAGATTAAGATTAATGTAATATAAAGCTGAAAAAAAAAAAAAAAAAAAAAAAAAAGAAAATTAACACCAAATATACAGTGCGTGTGTTTTTATTGGCTAAACTGGCAACATGACCATCCCCAAGTACAACAACATATATATATATATTTATATTGATATTACACACACACAGATATATATGTATATTAATATAAATACATGAAAGTACAGGAAGTTTGGTAAAAAAAAAAGGTGATCATCTACATACTTCCTGGCTGTTGTGATTATAACACCTCGTTGTAAACTATGTTCCTTGTTTTTCCTTGTGGAGCATATGCAAATAGGTTTTTTTTCCTGCTCACTCTTAAGCAGCCAACATACAGTTGTCCATGTAAGAAGACCAGCTACAGACAGTGTTTGACCCTGAGATTTGTTTATGGATATGGCAAAAGTCACACGAAGGGGGAATTGTAGTCTTCTGAATGTAAAAGGAATGTCTGCTCCTGATGGAGTAAGAGGAATTCTTGGAATAAAGACGTCATCACTTTTTCCACATCCAGAAAGAATGGTAGCCTCGATAACGTGTTACATCATCTTCTTTATCACGAGTCATGTTCCATTGCAAAGTCTTGGTAGTTCCAGATTGAGGAGTAGCATAACAGGCGTTCCAACTTTAAGTGTAATATGTGGGGAGGTAGTCCAGGAGGCTCCAACGAATTGAGAAATTCAGGAGGATAGTTCACCACTTCATTTGTATCTGGAACTGTATCAACAGAATTGTAAGTTTAAAGATTGCCGGGAAGAGAATGCATCAGCTGTTGATTAATTTTTGTAACAGCTTCCTTTTTTGGAGCTAATATTGTTCTTTCACACAGCCAATTGTGATTTAGATAGTTTTCTGTGAATCTGGGAAAGACTTCATGTTTGAGGTAATCTACATAATTAATAAGAGAGGAAAATGGTAATACTTCCATTTGTCCTGCAGCGTCGAGAGACACCTTGCCATCACCAATTGTCAAACTGTCCTGTGAAAACTTTTTGGACATTTGGTCGCCGTGCAGCTGAGCTCTCATGTTAATGTTAAGAGTGAGGATGGTAACATGATGCCACAGGGTAGAGGACTTTAGGCATGCTTGGACCTCATCTGCTCTTATGCTTTCGGAATGACAGGAAGAGTTTTCCTGAAATCACCTGACAACAGAAGCGTAACACCCCCCATTGGAGCGTGACAGTCTCGGACGTCTTTCAGGGCTCTATCTAATGCTTCCAAGGCTCTCTTGTGAGCCATGGTGGATTCATCCCAGACAATTAGATGACACCTTTGAAGTACCTTCCCCCTGATCTGAGCTTTTGGTGATGTTGCATGAAGGCATGTCGGATGCTGCTAAATTGAGAGGGAGTTTGAAAGTCGAGTGTGCAGTCCTACCACCGGGTAACAAAGTAGCTGCAATCCCAGAGGAAGCTTTATTTACTGCAATGTCCTGATGCTGCCTAACTTGTGCAAGGAGAAGCTTTGTTATAATGTTTTTACTGTCACCCCAGGAGCATCAAGGAAGAAGATTCGTCCCTCGTGTTGACGTACACTGTTAAGAATAGTTGTGTAGAGCTGCAGCTGGTCTGGAAGTAATTCAGGCTGATTTTCAAAAATCTACTTTGAAAGCGTTTGTGTGTCGTAGGATGTTCTAAATGTTGAACCTCTAGTCAGGTATATTATGTCTTCTCAAATCTGCTATAACGCCTTTTCTATTTGTTCTGTCGTGACGACCTCTATTCTTCAATTATATATTGAAAAGGTTCGATAGATTATCGTCTTTTCCCTTATTCCGTTGTTAACCTCTTGCGGGGGCGACAGCTTCGCTTCAAACCCATCTCGGTTCATTTCTTCTTTGTGTCTTTCGAATTCCCTAATCTCCACGTCTGTTTCCTTACACCTTGCTACATCGGCAAAATTCCGCTTGTCTTTTATCAGTTTCTGGTCCATTTTTTAAACTGCCTTCGGCAACTCTCCATGTATATATATATATATATATATATATATATATATATATATATATATATATATATATATATATATATATATATATATATATATATATATATATATACATGTCTCTTAAAGGATAGAGCTCAAAATCAATGCATTGAAGATACTTTATTGCAGCAACAATTATAATAACAGAAACAACCACAATAAGCCAAACCTATGCACATTTCAATAGGGTATCCCGGAAAAATAAACCACATCATCAGATGTCTCGTAAAATATTGTAACAAATTACAACATATTACAAATTTCTGGATACTCCATCTCATCAGGGTCGCATTATTGCCATCACCAATACTATTATTAGCAAAACACACACATCATCCAAGAGGGTGAAAGAATAATCGACGGCACGCAACCTACCATCGTTATTTTCTTACAGAATGTAAACAAACCAGTCAACCGAAATCCAGCGACGTACACCGCCCGGTTTACAGCGTAAAAATCCCTTGCCAAAAATTCATCCCCCCTGTACATCAAGATTTCCTATCGGATCTTCCTATAACGATAGTGTATTAATTAATTCATTAATTATACCCGCCCACGCCCACGCACCGCACACCACCACCCACATGCCCACACCTACCCCCCCCCCCCACACACACACACATATACCTATACTTAGATGTACACACCAATATATATTTATATGTATTTTTTATGTATAACCATACACTCAAACACATATACACACAAACACATATATACACTCACATATGCATGCATATACATATACACACATACAGATACACATGCACCCACATAAACGCGCACAGATACACACACACACACATTTACATATATACGCATACATACTCACATACACACATGCGTACATATGTACATACATACATATAGCTATACCTCCATATATACATCGATACATATGCACATACACACACACAAGCTTATATATGTTTACATGTACACACATACACATACGTCTCCATACACACATATATACATATATACACACATACACTCTCACGTGTCTCCACATGTATACCTACACCCATATACATATACACTCATATATTTGCGCCACAGACCTAATTCCAGTAAGATATATAGAGATGAATATACCTCTTCCTTAATTTCGAACTTGTGCCTATACACATTCCGGTAATTCCTATTTATAAAATGCATACGTATGTCTATACATATGTAGACATCTGTAAGCTTTAAACGTTATTTTATTAACTAGGTGACCCTTGGAAAAAAGTATGGAAAATAATTCCAAGTTACATAACGAACAAGTACTTTTACCCTTGTCGTACGGCATCGATTTGCCTACTAACAACCATTCGAGGGAGTAATCCTTTTTCTCATCTTTCAATTTCCAAACTAAATTACTAAGCGCCGTACTATATTGCTTACTCCTATCCCTAAAGGAAGAGTAATGATTAGAAATTCGTTTCGAGACCTCAAGTGACGAAGCCCCGATATAACTCCAAATCTTCTTATCCGTTATAACATTACACCTATAGACAATGTTTTTAGTTTTAGCATTTGCACTAAGGAATCTTATTCTATTAGGGTTATCTTCAGATATTTCTATTAGTTTATTACCAAAGTTAGTGGTATTATCCATATCCTTTTGGTCTTGACTAACATCTCGACCATTGCCTGTATTATTATTATTATTACCCTCTGTGTTTATGTCAACAGAACTATGACTAGAGTTTGAGGATAAAAGTTTAAAGTTATGAGCGGCGATAATTTGGGTCAAATTCTTGGTGTTTGAAAATCCGAACCTTACCTTATGCTCGTTAATAACCTTATAGTAGAGCGAGTTAATTGGAAAATGTTTCCTAACTACATTCCTGAATAAACTAACTAAATTTGATTTTACTTGCCTCCCGTAAGGGCAGCAAAAAAAAATTTTAGAAATTTTATTTCCAAATTTACCGCGTATTTGCGGTTTACCTATTCGGCAGTAAATACACAAATGCCGATTTTCAATCAGAAATTAGCCAAAAAAATTTTTTTATCATTGTTAATAAAATACAGGGCAGCAAAAAAAATTTTAGAAATTTTATTTACCACCAGTGGTCTAGCGAGGGTAAAAAACAGTCAATAGACTATGTATTATTCATTTAAAATACAGAGATGCCTGTAATAGGACATCTAACCCGCTAGAAATAGCAGCAAGACTACATACCACAAAAAAGTAGGGATAATTTCGAAAGGGAATGAAAAATAAAAACATTTACCAATCTATATTCTGTACCATGGTTTAAAGTCAATTTTAGTAAGATAAAAATTATATATCTCACAAAAGTCGGACTATCATCGGCAGAATGACCAGACAACATTCGAGATACGAGTCAAATAGAGAGCATGGTTCGTATTCGAGTGTCTAATTTTCCAAATTTACCGCGTATTTGCGGTTTACCTATTCGGCAGTAAATACACAAATGCCGATTTTCAATCAGAAATTAGCCAAAAAAAATTTTTTATCATTATTAATAAAATACAGGGCAGCAAAAAAAATTTTAGAAATTTTATTTACCACCAGTGGCCTAGCGAGGGTAAAAAACAGTCAATAGACTATGTATTATTCATTTAAAATACAGAGATGCCTGTAATAGGACATCTAACCCGCTAGAAATAGCAGCAAGACTACATACCACAAAAAAGTAGGGATAATTTCGAAAGGGAATGAAAAATAAAAACATTTACCAATCTATATTCTGTACCTTGGTTTAGAGTCAATTTTAGTAAGATAAAAATTATATATCTCACAAAGGTCGGACTATCATCGGCAGAATAACAAGACAACATTTGAGATACGAGTCAAATAGAGAGCATGGTTCGTATTCGAATGTCTAATTTTCCAAATTTACCGCGTATTTGCGGTTTACCTATTCGGCAGTAAATACACAAATGCCGATTTTCAATCAGAAATTAGACAAAAAAATTTTTTTATCATTATTAATAAAATACAGGGCAGCAAAAAAAATTTTAGAAATTTTATTTACCACCAGTGGTCTAGCGAGGGTAAAAAGCAGTCAATAGACTATGTATTATTCATTTAAAATACAGAGATGCCTGTAATAGGACATCTAACCCGCTAGAAATAGCAGCAAGACTACATACCACAAAAAAGTAGGGATAATTTCGAAAGGGAATGAAAAATAAAAACATTTACCAATCTATATTCTGTACCATGGTTTAAAGTCAATTTTAGTAAGATAAAAATTATATATCTCACAAAAGTCGGACTATCATCGGCAGAATGACCAGACAACATTCGAGATACGAGTCAAATAGAGAGCATGGTTCGTATTCGAGTGTCTAATTTTCCAAATTTACCGCGTATTTGCAGTTTACCTATTCGGCAGTAAATACACAAATGCCGATTTTCAATCAGAAATTAGCCAAAAAAAATTTTTTATCATAATTAATAAAATACAGGGCAGCAAAAAAAATTTTAGAAATTTTATTTACCACCAGTGGTCTAGCGAGGGTAAAAAACAGTCAATAGACTATGTATTATTCATTTAAAATACAGAGATGCCTGTAATAGGACATCTAACCCGCTAGAAATAGCAGCAAGACTACATACCACAAAAAAGTAGGGATAATTTCGAAAGGGAATGAAAAATAAAAACATTTACCAATCTATATTCTGTACCTTGGTTTAAAGTCAATTTTAGTAAGATAAAAATTATATATCTCACAAAAGTCGGACTATCATCGGCAGAATGACCAGACAACATTCGAGATACGAGTCAAATAGAGAGCATGGTTCGTATTCGAATGTCTAATTTTCCAAATTTACCGCGTATTTGCGGTTTACCTATTCGGCAGTAAATACACAAATGCCGATTTTCAATCAGAAATTAGCCAAAAAAAATTTTTTATCATTATTAATAAAATACAGGGCAGCAAAAAAAATTTTAGAAATTTTATTTACCACCAGTGGTCTAGCGAGGGTAAAAAACAGTCAATAGACTATGTATTATTCATTTAAAATACAGAGATGCCTGTAATAGGACATCTAACCCGCTAGAAATAGCAGCAAGACTACATACCACAAAAAAGTAGGGATAATTTCGAAAGGGAATGAAAAATAAAAACATTTACCAATCTATATTCTGTACCATGGTTTCAAGTCAATTTTAGTAAGATAAAAATTATATATCTCACAAAGGTCGGACTATCATCGGCAGAATAACAAGACAACATTTGAGATACGAGTCAAATAGAGAGCATGGTTCGTATTCGAATGTCTAATTTTCCAAATTTACCGCGTATTTGCGGTTTACCTATTCGGCAGTAAATACACAAATGCCGATTTTCAATCAGAAATTAGACAAAAAAAATTTTTTATCATTATTAATAAAATACAGGGCAGCAAAAAAAATTTTAGAAATTTTATTTACCACCAGTGGTCTAGCGAGGGTAAAAAACAGTCAATAGACTATGTATTATTCATTTAAAATACAGAGATGCCTGTAATAGGACATCTAACCCGCTAGAAATAGCAGCAAGACTACATACCACAAAAAAGTAGGGATAATTTCGAAAGGGAATGAAAAATAAAAACATTTACCAATCTATATTCTGTACCATGGTTTCAAGTCAATTTTAGTAAGATAAAAATTATATATCTCACAAAGGTCGGACTATCATCGGCAGAATAACAAGACAACATTTGAGATACGAGTCAAATAGAGAGCATGGTTCGTATTCGAATGTCTAATTTTCCAAATTTACCGCGTATTTGCAGTTTACCTATTCGGCAGTAAATACACAAATGCCGATTTTCAATCAGAAATTAGACAAAAAAAATTTTTTATCATTATTAATAAAATACAGGGCAGCAAAAAAAATTTTAGAAATTTTATTTACCACCAGTGGTCTAGCGAGGGTAAAAAACAGTCAATAGACTATGTATTATTCATTTAAAATACAGAGATGCCTGTAATAGGACATCTAACCCGCTAGAAATAGCAGCAAGACTACATACCACAAAAAAGTAGGGATAATTTCGAAAGGGAATGAAAAATAAAAACATTTACCAATCTATATTCTGTACCATGGTTTAAAGTCAATTTTAGTAAGATAAAAATTATATATCTCACAAAAGTCGGACTATCATCGGCAGAATGACCAGACAACATTCGAGATACGAGTCAAATAGAGAGCATGGTTCGTATTCGAGTGTCTAATTTTCCAAATTTACCGCGTATTTGCGGTTTACCTATTCGGCAGTAAATACACAAATGCCGATTTTCAATCAGAAATTAGCCAAAAAAATTTTTTTTATCATTATTAATAAAATACAGGGTAGCAAAAATAATTTTAGAAATTGTATTTACCACCAGTGGTCTAGCGAGGGTAACAAGCAGTCAATAGACTATGTATTATTCATTTAAAATACAGAGATGCCTGTAATAGGACATCTAACCCGCTAGAAATAGCAGCAAGACTACATACCACAAAAAAGTAGGGATAATTTCGAAAGGGAATGAAAAATAAAAACATTTGCCAATCTATATTCTGTACCATGGTTTCAAGTCAATTTTAGTAAGATAAAAATTATATATCTCACAAAGGTCGGACTATCATAGGCAGAATGACCAGACAACATTCGAGATACGAGTCAAATAGAGAGCATGGTTCGTATTCGAATGTCTAATTTTCCAAATTTACCGCGTATTTGCGGTTTACCTATTCGGCAGTAAATACACAAATGCCGATTTTCAATCAGAAATTAGACAAAAAAATTTTGTTATCATTGTTAATAAAATACAGGACAGCAAAAAAAATTTTAGAAATTTTATTTACCACCAGTGGTCTAGCGAGGGTAAAAAACAGTCAATAGACTATGTATTATTCATTTAAAATACAGAGATGCCTGTAATAGGACATCTAACCCGCTAGAAATAGCAGCAAGACTACATACCACAAAAAAGTAGGGATAATTTCGAAAGGGAATGAAAAATAAAAACATTTACCAATCTATATTCTGTACCATGGTTTCAAGTCAATTTTAGTAAGATAAAAATTATATATCTCACAAAGGTCGGACTATCATCGGCAGAATAACAAGACAACATTTGAGATACGAGTCAAATAGAGAGCATGGTTCGTATTCGAATGTCTAATTTTCCAAATTTACCGCGTATTTGCGGTTTACCTATTCGGCAGTAAATACACAAATGCCGATTTTCAATCAGAAATTAGACAAAAAAATTTTTTTATCATTATTAATAAAATACAGGGCAGCAAAAAAAATTTTAGAAATTTTATTTACCACCAGTGGTCTAGCGAGGGTAAAAAACAGTCAATAGACTATGTATTATTCATTTAAAATACAGAGATGCCTGTAATAGGACATCTAACCCGCTAGAAATAGCAGCAAGACTACATACCACAAAAAAGTAGGGATAATTTCGAAAGGGAATGAAAAATAAAAACATTTACCAATCTATATTCTGTACCTTGGTTTAAAGTCAATTTTAGTAAGATAAAAATTATATATCTCACAAAAGTCGGACTATCATCGGCAGAATGACCAGACAACATTCGAGATACGAGTCAAATAGAGAGCATGGTTCGTATTCGAGTGTCTAATTTTCTAAATTTACCGCGTATTTCCGGTTTACCTATTCTACAGTAAATACACAAATGCCGATTTTCAATCAGAAATTAGCCAAAAAAAATTTTTTATCATTATTAATAAAATACAGGGCAGTAAAAAAAATTTTAGAAATTTTATTTACCACCAGTGGTCTAGCGAGGGTAAAAAAACAGTCAATAGACTATGTATTATTCATTTAAAATACAGAGATGCCTGTAATAGGACATCTAACCCGCTAGAAATAGCAGCAAGACTACATACCACAAAAAAGTAGGGATAATTTCGAAAGGGAATGAAAAATAAAAACATTTACCAATCTATATTCTGTACCTTGGTTTAAAGTCAATTTTAGTAAGATAAAAATTATATATCTCACAAAAGTCGGACTATCATCGGCAGAATGACCAGACAACATTCGAGATACGAGTCAAATAGAGAGCATGGTTCGTATTCGAATGTCTAATTTTCCAAATTTACCGCGTATTTGCGGTTTACCTATTCGGCAGTAAATACACAAATGCCGATTTTCAATCAGAAATTAGCCAAAAAAAATTTTTTATCATTATTAATAAAATACAGGGCAGCAAAAAAAATTTTAGAAATTTTATTTACCACCAGTGGTCTAGCGAGGGTAAAAAACAGTCAATAGACTATGTATTATTCATTTAAAATACAGAGATGCCTGTAATAGGACATCTAACCCGCTAGAAATAGCAGCAAGACTACATACCACAAAAAAGTAGGGATAATTTCGAAAGGGAATGAAAAATAAAAACATTTACCAATCTATATTCTGTACCATGGTTTCAAGTCAATTTTAGTAAGATAAAAATTATATATCTCACAAAGGTCGGACTATCATCGGCAGAATAACAAGACAACATTTGAGATACGAGTCAAATAGAGAGCATGGTTCGTATTCGAATGTCTAATTTTCCAAATTTACCGCGTATTTGCGGTTTACCTATTCGGCAGTAAATACACAAATGCCGATTTTCAATCAGAAATTAGACAAAAAAAATTTTTTATCATTATTAATAAAATACAGGGCAGCAAAAAAAATTTTAGAAATTTTATTTACCACCAGTGGTCTAGCGAGGGTAAAAAACAGTCAATAGACTATGTATTATTCATTTAAAATACAGAGATGCCTGTAATAGGACATCTAACCCGCTAGAAATAGCAGCAAGACTACATACCACAAAAAAGTAGGGATAATTTCGAAAGGGAATGAAAAATAAAAACATTTACCAATCTATATTCTGTACCATGGTTTCAAGTCAATTTTAGTAAGATAAAAATTATATATCTCACAAAGGTCGGACTATCATCGGCAGAATAACAAGACAACATTTGAGATACGAGTCAAATAGAGAGCATGGTTCGTATTCGAATGTCTAATTTTCCAAATTTACCGCGTATTTGCAGTTTACCTATTCGGCAGTAAATACACAAATGCCGATTTTCAATCAGAAATTAGACAAAAAAAATTTTTTATCATTATTAATAAAATACAGGGCAGCAAAAAAAATTTTAGAAATTTTATTTACCACCAGTGGTCTAGCGAGGGTAAAAAACAGTCAATAGACTATGTATTATTCATTTAAAATACAGAGATGCCTGTAATAGGACATCTAACCCGCTAGAAATAGCAGCAAGACTACATACCACAAAAAAGTAGGGATAATTTCGAAAGGGAATGAAAAATAAAAACATTTACCAATCTATATTCTGTACCATGGTTTAAAGTCAATTTTAGTAAGATAAAAATTATATATCTCACAAAAGTCGGACTATCATCGGCAGAATGACCAGACAACATTCGAGATACGAGTCAAATAGAGAGCATGGTTCGTATTCGAGTGTCTAATTTTCCAAATTTACCGCGTATTTGCGGTTTACCTATTCGGCAGTAAATACACAAATGCCGATTTTCAATCAGAAATTAGCCAAAAAAATTTTTTTTATCATTATTAATAAAATACAGGGTAGCAAAAATAATTTTAGAAATTGTATTTACCACCAGTGGTCTAGCGAGGGTAACAAGCAGTCAATAGACTATGTATTATTCATTTAAAATACAGAGATGCCTGTAATAGGACATCTAACCCGCTAGAAATAGCAGCAAGACTACATACCACAAAAAAGTAGGGATAATTTCGAAAGGGAATGAAAAATAAAAACATTTGCCAATCTATATTCTGTACCATGGTTTCAAGTCAATTTTAGTAAGATAAAAATTATATATCTCACAAAGGTCGGACTATCATAGGCAGAATGACCAGACAACATTCGAGATACGAGTCAAATAGAGAGCATGGTTCGTATTCGAATGTCTAATTTTCCAAATTTACCGCGTATTTGCGGTTTACCTATTCGGCAGTAAATACACAAATGCCGATTTTCAATCAGAAATTAGACAAAAAAATTTTGTTATCATTGTTAATAAAATACAGGACAGCAAAAAAAATTTTAGAAATTTTATTTACCACCAGTGGTCTAGCGAGGGTAAAAAACAGTCAATAGACTATGTATTATTCATTTAAAATACAGAGATGCCTGTAATAGGACATCTAACCCGCTAGAAATAGCAGCAAGACTACATACCACAAAAAAGTAGGGATAATTTCGAAAGGGAATGAAAAATAAAAACATTTACCAATCTATATTCTGTACCATGGTTTCAAGTCAATTTTAGTAAGATAAAAATTATATATCTCACAAAGGTCGGACTATCATCGGCAGAATAACAAGACAACATTTGAGATACGAGTCAAATAGAGAGCATGGTTCGTATTCGAATGTCTAATTTTCCAAATTTACCGCGTATTTGCGGTTTACCTATTCGGCAGTAAATACACAAATGCCGATTTTCAATCAGAAATTAGACAAAAAAAATTTTTTATCATTATTAATAAAATACAGGGCAGCAAAAAAAATTTTAGAAATTTTATTTACCACCAGTGGTCTAGCGAGGGTAAAAAACAGTCAATAGACTATGTATTATTCATTTAAAATACAGAGATGCCTGTAATAGGACATCTAACCCGCTAGAAATAGCAGCAAGACTACATACCACAAAAAAGTAGGGATAATTTCGAAAGGGAATGAAAAATAAAAACATTTACCAATCTATATTCTGTACCATGGTTTCAAGTCAATTTTAGTAAGATAAAAATTATATATCTCACAAAGGTCGGACTATCATCGGCAGAATAACAAGACAACATTTGAGATACGAGTCAAATAGAGAGCATGGTTCGTATTCGAATGTCTAATTTTCCAAATTTACCGCGTATTTGCGGTTTACCTATTCGGCAGTAAATACACAAATGCCGATTTTCAATCAGAAATTAGACAAAAAAAATTTTTTATCATTATTAATAAAATACAGGGCAGCAAAAAAAAGTTTAGAAATTTTATTTACCACCAGTGGTCTAGCGAGGGTAAAAAACAGTCAATAGACTATGTATTATTCATTTAAAATACATAGATGCCTGTAATAGGACATCTAACCCGCTAGAAATAGCAGCAAGACTACATACCACAAAAAAGTAGGGATAATTTCGAAAGGGAATGAAAAATAAAAACATTTACCAATCTATATTCTGTACCATGGTTTAAAGTCAATTTTAGTAAGATAAAAATTATATATCTCACAAAAGTCGGACTATCATCGGCAGAATGACCAGACAACATTCGAGATACGAGTCAAATAGAGAGCATGGTTCGTATTCGAGTGTCTAATTTTCCAAATTTACCGCGTATTTGCGGTTTACCTATTCGGCAGTAAATACACAAATGCCGATTTTCAATCAGAAATTAGCCAAAAAAAATTTTTTTATCATTATTAATAAAATACAGGGTAGCAAAAATAATTTTAGAAATTGTATTTACCACCAGTGGTCTAGCGAGGGTAACAAGCAGTCAATAGACTATGTATTATTCATTTAAAATACAGAGATGCCTGTAATAGGACATCTAACCCGCTAGAAATAGCAGCAAGACTACATACCACAAAAAAGTAGGGATAATTTCGAAAGGGAATGAAAAATAAAAACATTTGCCAATCTATATTCTGTACCATGGTTTCAAGTCAATTTTAGTAAGATAAAAATTATATATCTCACAAAAGTCGGACTATCATAGGCAGAATGACCAGACAACATTCGAGATACGAGTCAAATAGAGAGCATGGTTCGTATTCGAATGTCTAATTTTCCAAATTTACCGCGTATTTGCGGTTTACCTATTCGGCAGTAAATACACAAATGCCGATTTTCAATCAGAAATTAGACAAAAAAATTTTGTTATCATTGTTAATAAAATACAGGACAGCAAAAAAAATTTTAGAAATTTTATTTACCACCAGTGGTCTAGCGAGGGTAAAAAACAGTCAATAGACTATGTATTATTCATTTAAAATACAGAGATGCCTGTAATAGGACATCTAACCCGCTAGAAATAGCAGCAAGACTACATACCACAAAAAAGTAGGGATAATTTCGAAAGGGAATGAAAAATAAAAACATTTCCCAATCTATATTCTGTACCATGGTTTAAAGTCAATTTTAGTAAGATAAAAATTATATATCTCACAAAGGTCGGACTATCATCGGCAGAATGACCAGACAACATTCGAGATACGAGTCAAATAGAGAACATGGTTTGTATTCGAATGTCTAATTTTCCAAATTTACCGCGTATTTGCGGTTTACCTATTCGGCAGTAAATACACAAATGCCCATTTTCAATCAGAAATTAGCCCAAAAAATTTTTTTATCATTATTAATAAAATACAGGGTAGCAAAAAAAATTTTAGAAATTTTATTTACCACCAGTGGTCTAGCGAGGGTAAAAAACAGTCAATAGACTATGTATTATTCATTTAAAATACAGAGATGCCTGTAATAGGACATCTAACCCGCTAAAAATAACAGCAAGACTACATACCACAAAAAAGTAGGGATAATTTCGAAAGGGAATGAAAAATAAAAACATTTACCAATCTATATTCTGTACTATGGTTTAAAGTCAATTTTAGTAAGATAAAAATTATATATCTCACAAAGGTCGGACTATTATCGGCAGAATGACCAGACAACATTCGAGATACGAGTCAAATAGAGAGCATGGTTCGTATTGGAATGCCTAATTTTCCAAATTTACCGCGTATTTGCGGTTTACCTATTCGGCAGTAAATACACAAATGGCCATTTTCAATCAGAAATTAGCCAAAAAAATTTTTTTATCATTATTAATAAACTACAGGGTAACAAAAAAGATTTTAGAAATTTTATTTACCACCAGTGGTCTAGCGAGGGTAAAAAACAGTCAATAGACTATGTATTATTCATTTAAAATACAGAGATGCCTGTAATAGGACATCTAACCCGCTAGAAATAGCAGCAAGACTACATACCACAAAAAAGTAGGGATAATTTCGAAAGGGAATGAAAAATAAAAACATTTACCAATCTATATTCTGTACCATGGTTTAAAGTCAATTTTAGTAAGATAAAAATTATATATCTCACAAAGGTCGGACTATCATCGGCAGAATGACCAGACAACATTCGAGATACGAGTCAAATAGAGAGCATGGTTTGTATTCGAATGTCTAATTTTCCAAATTTACCGCGTATTTGCGGTTTACCTATTCGGCAGTAAATACACAAATGCCGATTTTCAATCAGAAATTAGCCAAAAAAAATTTTTTTATCATTATTAATAAAATACAGGGTAGCAAAAAAAATTTTAGAAATTGTATTTACCACCAGTGGTCTAGCGAGGGTAAAAAGCAGTCAATAGACTATGTATTATTCATTTAAAATACAGAGATGCCTGTAATAGGACATCTAACCCGCTAGAAATAGCAGCAAGACTACATCCCACAAAAAAGTAGGGATAATTTCGAAAGGGAATGAAAAATAAAAACATTTACCAATCTATATTCTGTACCATGGTTTCAAGTCTATTTTAGTAAGATAAAAATTATATATCTCACAAAGGTCGGACTATTATCGGCAGAATGACCAGACAACATTCGAGATACGAGTCAAATAGAGAGCATGGTTCGTATTGGAATGCCTAATTTTCCAAATTTACCGCGTATTTGCGGTTTACCTATTCGGCAGTAAATACACAAATGGCCATTTTCAATCAGAAATTAGACAAAAAAATTTTTTTATCATTATTAATAAAATACAGGGCAGCAAAAAAAATTTTAGAAATTTTATTTACCACCAGTGGTCTAGCGAGGGTAAAAAACAGTCAATAGACTATGTATTATTCATTTAAAATACAGAGATGCCTGTAATAGGACATCTAACCCGCTAGAAATAGCAGCAAGACTACATACCACAAAAAAGTAGGGATAATTTCGAAAGGGAATGAAAAATAAAAACATTTACCAATCTATATTCTGTACCTTGGTTTAAAGTCAATTTTAGTAAGATAAAAATTATATATCTCACAAAAGTCGGACTATCATCGGCAGAATGACCAGACAACATTCGAGATACGAGTCAAATAGAGAGCATGGTTCGTATTCGAGTGTCTAATTTTCTAAATTTACCGCGTATTTGCGGTTTACCTATTCGGCAGTAAAAACACAAATGCCGATTTTCAATCAGAAATTAGCCAAAAAAATTTTTTTATCATTGTTAATAAAATACAGGGCAGCAAAAAAAATTTTAGAAATTTTATTTACCCCCAGTGGTCTAGCGAGGGTAAAAAACAGTCAATAGACTATGTATTATTCATTTAAAATACAGAGATGCCTGTAATAGGACATCTAACCCGCTAGAAATAGCAGCAAGACTACATACCACAAAAAAGTAGGGATAATTTCGAAAGGGAATGAAAAATAAAAACATTTACCAATCTATATTCTGTACCATGGCTTAAAGTCAATTTTAGTAAGATAAAAATTATATATCTCACAAAGGTCGGACTATCATCGGCAGAATGACCAGACAACATTCGAGATACGAGTCAAATAGAGAGCATGGTTCGTATTCGAATGTCTAATTTTCCAAATTTACCGCGTATTTGCGGTTTACCTATTCGGCAGTAAATACACAAATGCCGATTTTCAATCAGAAATTAGCCAAAAAAATTTTTTTATCATTATTAATAAAATACAGGGCAGCAAAAAAAATTTTAGAAATTTTATTTACCACCAGTGGTCTAGCGAGGGTAAAAAACAGTCAATAGACTATGTATTATTCATTTAAAATACAGAGATGCCTGTAATAGGACATCTAACCCGCTAGAAATAGCAGCAAGACTACATACCACAAAAAAGTAGGGATAATTTCGAAAGGGAATGAAAAATAAAAACATTTACCAATCTATATTCTGTGCCATGGTTTAAAGTCAATTTTAGTAAGATAAAAATTATATATCTCACAAAGGTCGGACTATCATCGGCAGAATGACCAGACAACATTCGAGATACGAGTCAAATAGAGAGCATGGTTTGTATTCGAATGTCTAATTTTCCAAATTTACCGCGTATTTGCGGTTTACCTATTCGGCAGTAAATACACAAATGCCGATTTTCAATCAGAAATTAGCCAAAAAAAATTTTTTTATCATTATTAATAAAATACAGGGTAGCAAAAAAAATTTTAGAAATTGTATTTACCACCAGTGGTCTAGCGAGGGTAAAAAGCAGTCAATAGACTATGTATTATTCATTTAAAATACAGAGATGCCTGTAATAGGACATCTAACCCGCTAGAAATAGCAGCAAGACTACATCCCACAAAAAAGTAGGGATAATTTCGAAAGGGAATGAAAAATAAAAACATTTACCAATCTATATTCTGTACCATGGTTTCAAGTCTATTTTAGTAAGATAAAAATTATATATCTCACAAAGGTCGGACTATTATCGGCAGAATGACCAGACAACATTCGAGATACGAGTCAAATAGAGAGCATGGTTCGTATTGGAATGCCTAATTTTCCAAATTTACCGCGTAATTGCGGTTTACCTATTCGGCAGTAAATACACAAATGGCCATTTTCAATCAGAAATTAGACAAAAAAATTTTTTTATCATTATTAATAAAATACAGGGCAGCAAAAAAAATTTTAGAAATTTTATTTACCACCAGTGGTCTAGCGAGGGTAAAAAACAGTCAATAGACTATGTATTATTCATTTAAAATACAGAGATGCCTGTAATAGGACATCTAACCCGCTAGAAATAGCAGCAAGACTACATACCACAAAAAAGTAGGGATAATTTCGAAAGGGAATGAAAAATAAAAACATTTACCAATCTATATTCTGTACCTTGGTTTAAAGTCAATTTTAGTAAGATAAAAATTATATATCTCACAAAAGTCGGACTATCATCGGCAGAATGACCAGACAACATTCGAGATACGAGTCAAATAGAGAGCATGGTTCGTATTCGAGTGTCTAATTTTCTAAATTTACCGCGTATTTGCGGTTTACCTATTCGGCAGTAAAAACACAAATGCCGATTTTCAATCAGAAATTAGCCAAAAAAATTTTTTTATCATTGTTAATAAAATACAGGGCAGCAAAAAAAATTTTAGAAATTTTATTTACCCCCAGTGGTCTAGCGAGGGTAAAAAACAGTCAATAGACTATGTATTATTCATTTAAAATACAGAGATGCCTGTAATAGGACATCTAACCCGCTAGAAATAGCAGCAAGACTACATACCACAAAAAAGTAGGGATAATTTCGAAAGGGAATGAAAAATAAAAACATTTACCAATCTATATTCTGTACCATGGCTTAAAGTCAATTTTAGTAAGATAAAAATTATATATCTCACAAAGGTCGGACTATCATCGGCAGAATGACCAGACAACATTCGAGATACGAGTCAAATAGAGAGCATGGTTCGTATTCGAATGTCTAATTTTCCAAATTTACCGCGTATTTGCGGTTTACCTATTCGGCAGTAAATACACAAATGCCGATTTTCAATCAGAAATTAGCCAAAAAAATTTTTTTATCATTATTAATAATATACAGGGCAGCAAAAAAAATTTTAGAAATTTTATTTACAACCAGTGGTCTAGCGAGGGTAAAAAACAGTCAATAGACTATGTATTATTCATTTAAAATACAGAGATGCCTGTAATAGGACATCTAACCAGCTAGAAATAGCAGCAAGACTACATACCACAAAAAAGTAGGGATAATTTCGAAAGGGAATGAAAAATAAAAACATTTACCAATCTATATTCTGTACTATGGTTTAAAGTCAATTTTAGTAAGATAAAAATTATATATCTCACAAAGGTCGGACTATTATCGGCAGAATGACCAGACAACATTCGAGATACGAGTCAAATAGAGAGCATGGTTCGTATTGGAATGCCTAATTTTCCAAATTTACCGCGTATTTGCGGTTTACCTATTCGGCAGTAAATACACAAATGGCCATTTTCAATTAGAAATTAGCCAAAAAAAATTTTTTATCATTATTAATAAAATACAGGGAAACAAAAAAGATTTTAGAAATTTTATTTACCACCAGTGGTCTAGCGAAGGTAAAAAACAGTCAGTAAACTATGTATTATTCATTTAAAATACAGAGATGCCTGTAATAGGACATCTAACCCGCTAGAAATAGCAGCAAGACTACATACCACAAAAAAGTAGGGATAATTTCGAAAGGGAATGAAAAATAAAAACATTTACCAATCTATATTCTGTACCATGGTTTAAAGTCAATTTTAGTAAGATAAAAATTATATATCTCACAAAGGTCGGACTATCATCGGCAGAATGACCAGACAACATTCGAGATACGAGTCAAATAGAGAGCATGGTTTGTATTCGAATGTCTAATTTTCCAAATTTACCGCGTATTAGCGGTTTACCTATTCGGCAGTAAATACACAAATGCCGATTTTCAATAAGAAATTAGCCAAAAAAAATTTTTTTTATCATTATTAATAAAATACAGGGTAGCAAAAAAAATTTTAAAAATTGTATTTACCACCAGTGGTCTAGCGAGGGTAAAAAGCAGTCAATAGACTATGTATTATTCATTTAAAATACAGAGATGCCTGTAATAGGACATCTAACCCGCTAGAAATAGCAGCAAGACTACATACCACAAAAAAGTAGGGATAATTTCGAAAGGGAATGAAAAATAAAAACATTTACCAATCTATATTCTGTACCATGGTTTCAAGTCAATTTTAGTAAGATAAAAATTATATATCTCACAAAGGTCGGACTATCATCGGCAGAATAATAAGACAACATTTGAGATACGAGTCAAATAGAGAACATGGTTCGTATTCGAATGTCTAATTTTCCAAATTTACCGCGTATTTGCGGTTTACCTATTCGGCAGTAAATACACAAATGCCGATTTTCAATCAGAAATTAGCCAAAAAAATTTTTTTATCGTTATTAATAAAATACAGGGCAGCAAAAAAAATTTTAGAAATTTTATTTACCACCTGTGGTCTAGCGAGGGTAAAAAACAGTCAATAGACTATGTATTATTCATTTAAAATACAGAGATGCCTGTAATAGGACATCTAACCCGCTAGAAATAGCAGCAAGACTACATACCACAAAAAAGTAGGGATAATTTCGAAAGGGAATGAAAAATAAAAACATTTACCAATCTATATTCTGTACTATGGTTTAAAGTCAATTTTAGTAAGATAAAAATTATATATCTCACAAAGGTCGGACTATCATCGGCAGAATGACCAGACAACATTCGAGATACGAGTCAAATAGAGAGCATGGTTTGTATTCGAATGTCTAATTTTCCAAATTTACCGCGTATTTGCGGTTTACCTATTCGGCAGTAAATACACAAATGCCGATTTTCAATCAGAAATTAGCCAAAAAAAATTTTTTTATCATTATTAATAAAATACAGGGTAGCAAAAAAAATTTTAAAAATTGTATTTACCACCAGTGGTCTAGCGAGGGTAAAAAGCAGTCAATAGACTATGTATTATTCATTTAAAATACAGAGATGCCTGTAATAGGACATCTAACCCGCTAGAAATAGCAGCAAGACTACATACCACAAAAAAGTAGGGATAATTTCGAAAGGGAATGAAAAATAAAAACATTTACCAATCTATATTCTGTACCATGGTTTCAAGTCAATTTTAGTAAGATAAAAATTATATATCTCACAAAGGTCGGACTATCATCGGCAGAATAATAAGACAACATTTGAGATACGAGTCAAATAGAGAACATGGTTCGTATTCGAATGTCTAATTTTCCAAATTTACCGCGTATTTGCGGTTTACCTATTCGGCAGTAAATACACAAATGCCGATTTTCAATCAGAAATTAGCCAAAAAAATTTTTTTATCGTTATTAATAAAATACAGGGCAGCAAAAAAAATTTTAGAAATTTTATTTACCACCTGTGGTCTAGCGAGGGTAAAAAACAGTCAATAGACTATGTATTATTCATTTAAAATACAGAGATGCCTGTAATAGGACATCTAACCCGCTAGAAATAGCAGCAAGACTACATACCACAAAAAAGTAGGGATAATTTCGAAAGGGAATGAAAAATAAAAACATTTACCAATCTATATTCTGTACTATGGTTTAAAGTCAATTTTAGTAAGATAAAAATTATATATCTCACAAAGGTCGGACTATCATCGGCAGAATGACCAGACAACATTCGAGATACGAGTCAAATAGAGAGCATGGTTTGTATTCGAATGTCTAATTTTCCAAATTTACCGCGTATTTGCGGTTTACCTATTCGGCAGTAAATACACAAATGCCGATTTTCAATCAGAAATTAGCCAAAAAAAATTTTTTTATCATTATTAATAAAATACAGGGTAGCAAAAAAAATTTTAGAAATTGTATTTACCACCAGTGGTCTAGCGAGGGTAAAAAGCAGTCAATAGACTATGTATTATTCATTTAAAATACAGAGATGCCTGTAATAGGACATCTAACCCGCTAGAAATAGCAGCAAGACTACATCCCACAAAAAAGTAGGGATAATTTCGAAAGGGAATGAAAAATAAAAACATTTACCAATCTATATTCTGTACCATGGTTTCAAGTCTATTTTAGTAAGATAAAAATTATATATCTCACAAAGGTCGGACTATTATCGGCAGAATGACCAGACAACATTCGAGATACGAGTCAAATAGAGAGCATGGTTCGTATTGGAATGCCTAATTTTCCAAATTTACCGCGTATTTGCGGTTTACCTATTCGGCAGTAAATACACAAATGGCCATTTTCAATCAGAAATTAGACAAAAAAATTTTTTTATCATTATTAATAAAATACAGGGCAGCAAAAAAAATTTTAGAAATTTTATTTACCACCAGTGGTCTAGCGAGGGTAAAAAACAGTCAATAGACTATGTATTATTCATTTAAAATACAGAGATGCCTGTAATAGGACATCTAACCCGCTAGAAATAGCAGCAAGACTACATACCACAAAAAAGTAGGGATAATTTCGAAAGGGAATGAAAAATAAAAACATTTACCAATCTATATTCTGTACCTTGGTTTAAAGTCAATTTTAGTAAGATAAAAATTATATATCTCACAAAAGTCGGACTATCATCGGCAGAATGACCAGACAACATTCGAGATACGAGTCAAATAGAGAGCATGGTTCGTATTCGAGTGTCTAATTTTCTAAATTTACCGCGTATTTGCGGTTTACCTATTCGGCAGTAAAAACACAAATGCCGATTTTCAATCAGAAATTAGCCAAAAAAATTTTTTTATCATTGTTAATAAAATACAGGGCAGCAAAAAAAATTTTAGAAATTTTATTTACCCCCAGTGGTCTAGCGAGGGTAAAAAACAGTCAATAGACTATGTATTATTCATTTAAAATACAGAGATGCCTGTAATAGGACATCTAACCCGCTAGAAATAGCAGCAAGACTACATACCACAAAAAAGTAGGGATAATTTCGAAAGGGAATGAAAAATAAAAACATTTACCAATCTATATTCTGTACCATGGCTTAAAGTCAATTTTAGTAAGATAAAAATTATATATCTCACAAAGGTCGGACTATCATCGGCAGAATGACCAGACAACATTCGAGATACGAGTCAAATAGAGAGCATGGTTCGTATTCGAATGTCTAATTTTCCAAATTTACCGCGTATTTCCGGTTTACCTATTCGGCAGTAAATACACAAATGCCGATTTTCAATCAGAAATTAGCCAAAAAAATTTTTTTATCATTATTAATAAAATACAGGGCAGCAAAAAAAATTTTAGAAATTTTATTTACAACCAGTGGTCTAGCGAGGGTAAAAAACAGTCAATAGACTATGTATTATTCATTTAAAATACAGAGATGCCTGTAATAGGACATCTAACCAGCTAGAAATAGCAGCAAGACTACATACCACAAAAAAGTAGGGATAATTTCGAAAGGGAATGAAAAATAAAAACATTTACCAATCTATATTCTGTACTATGGTTTAAAGTCAATTTTAGTAAGATAAAAATTATATATCTCACAAAGGTCGGACTATTATCGGCAGAATGACCAGACAACATTCGAGATACGAGTCAAATAGAGAGCATGGTTCGTATTGGAATGCCTAATTTTCCAAATTTACCGCGTATTTGCGGTTTACCTATTCGGCAGTAAATACACAAATGGCCATTTTCAATTAGAAATTAGCCAAAAAAAATTTTTTATCATTATTAATAAAATACAGGGAAACAAAAAAGATTTTAGAAATTTTATTTACCACCAGTGGTCTAGCGAAGGTAAAAAACAGTCAGTAAACTATGTATTATTCATTTAAAATACAGAGATGCCTGTAATAGGACATCTAACCCGCTAGAAATAGCAGCAAGACTACATACCACAAAAAAGTAGGGATAATTTCGAAAGGGAATGAAAAATAAAAACATTTACCAATCTATATTCTGTACCATGGTTTAAAGTCAATTTTAGTAAGATAAAAATTATATATCTCACAAAGGTCGGACTATCATCGGCAGAATGACCAGACAACATTCGAGATACGAGTCAAATAGAGAGCATGGTTTGTATTCGAATGTCTAATTTTCCAAATTTACCGCGTATTAGCGGTTTACCTATTCGGCAGTAAATACACAAATGCCGATTTTCAATAAGAAATTAGCCAAAAAAAATTTTTTTTATCATTATTAATAAAATACAGGGTAGCAAAAAAAATTTTAAAAATTGTATTTACCACCAGTGGTCTAGCGAGGGTAAAAAGCAGTCAATAGACTATGTATTATTCATTTAAAATACAGAGATGCCTGTAATAGGACATCTAACCCGCTAGAAATAGCAGCAAGACTACATACCACAAAAAAGTAGGGATAATTTCGAAAGGGAATGAAAAATAAAAACATTTACCAATCTATATTCTGTACCATGGTTTCAAGTCAATTTTAGTAAGATAAAAATTATATATCTCACAAAGGTCGGACTATCATCGGCAGAATAATAAGACAACATTTGAGATACGAGTCAAATAGAGAACATGGTTCGTATTCGAATGTCTAATTTTCCAAATTTACCGCGTATTTGCGGTTTACCTATTCGGCAGTAAATACACAAATGCCGATTTTCAATCAGAAATTAGCCAAAAAAATTTTTTTATCGTTATTAATAAAATACAGGGCAGCAAAAAAAATTTTAGAAATTTTATTTACCACCTGTGGTCTAGCGAGGGTAAAAAACAGTCAATAGACTATGTATTATTCATTTAAAATACAGAGATGCCTGTAATAGGACATCTAACCCGCTAGAAATAGCAGCAAGACTACATACCACAAAAAAGTAGGGATAATTTCGAAAGGGAATGAAAAATAAAAACATTTACCAATCTATATTCTGTACTATGGTTTAAAGTCAATTTTAGTAAGATAAAAATTATATATCTCACAAAGGACGGACTATTATCGGCAGAATGACCAGACAACATTCGAGATACGAGTCAAATAGAGAGCATGGTTCGTTTTGGAATGCCTAATTTTCCAAATTTACCGCGTATTTGCGGTTTACCTATTCGGCAGTAAATACACAAATGCCCATTTTCAATCAGAAATTAGCCAAAAAAAATTTTTTATCATTATTAATAAAATACAGGGTAGCAAAAAAATTTTAGACATTTTATTTACCACCAGTGGTCTAGCGAGGGTAAAAAACAGTCAATAGACTATGTATTATTCATTTAAAATACAGAGATGCCTGTAATAGGACATCTAACCCGCTAGAAATAGCAGCAAGACTACATACCACAAAAAAGTAGGGATAATTTCGAAAGGGAATGAAAAATAAAAACATTTACCAATCTATATTCTGTACCATGGTTTAAAGTCAATTTTAGTAAGATAAAAATTATATATCTCACAAAGGTCGGACTATCATCGGCAGAATGACCAGACAACATTCGAGATACGAGTCAAATAGAGAGCATGGTTCGTTTTGGAATGCCTAATTTTCCAAATTTACCGCGTATTTGCGGTTTACCTATTCGGCAGTAAATACACAAATGCCCATTTTCAATCAGAAATTAGCCAAAAAAAATTTTTTATCATTATTAATAAAATACAGCGTAGCAAAAAAATTTTAGACATTTTATTTACCACCAGTGGTCTAGCGAGGGTAAAAAACAGTCAATAGACTATGTATTATTCATTTAAAATACAGAGATGCCTGTAATAGGACATCTAACCCGCTAGAAATAGCAGCAAGACTACATACCACAAAAAAGTAGGGATAATTTCGAAAGGGAATGAAAAATAAAAACATTTACCAATCTATATTCTGTACCATGGTTTCAAGTCAATTTTAGTAAGATAAAAATTATATATCTCACAAAGGTCGGACTATCATCGGCAGAATAACAAGACAACATTTGAGATACGAGTCAAATAGAGAGCATGGTTCGTATTCGAATGTCTAATTTTCCAAATTTACCGCGTATTTGCGGTTTACCTATTCGACAGTAAATACACAAATGCCGATTTTCAATCAGGAATTAGCCAAAAAAATTTTTTATCATTATTAATAAAATACAGGGCAGCAAAAAAAATTTTAGAAATTTTATTTACCACCAGTGGTTTAGCGAGGGTAAAAAACAGTCAATAGACTATGTATTATTCATTTAAAATACAGAGATGCCTGTAATAGGACATCTAACCCGCTAGAAATAGCAGCAAGACTACATACCACAAAAAAGTAGGGATAATTTCGAAAGGGAATGAAAAATAAAAACATTTACCAATCTATATTCTGTACTATGGTTTAAAGTCAATTTTAGTAAGATAAAAATTATATATCTCACAAAGGTTGGACTATCATCGGCAGAATGTCTAGACAACATTCGAGATACGAGTCAAATAGAGAGCATGGTTCGTATTCGAATGTCTAATTTTCCAAATTTCCCGCGTATTTGCGGTTTACCTATTCGGCAGTAAATACACAAATGCCCATTTTCAATCAGAAATTAGCCAAAAAAAATTTTTTATCATTATTAATAAAATACAGGGTAGCAAAAAAAATGTTAGAAATTTTATTTACCACCAGTGGTCTAGCGAGGGTAAAAAACAGTCAATAGACTATGTATTATTCATTTAAAATACAGAGATGCCTGTAATAGGACATCTAACCCGCTAGAAATAGCAGCAAGACTACATACCCCAAAAAAGTAGGGATAATTTCGAAAGGGAATGAAAAGTAAAAACATTTACCAATCTATATTCTGTACCATGGTTTAAAGTCAATTTTAGTAAGATAAAAAATATATATCTCACAAAGGTCGGACTATCATCGGCAGAATAACAAGACAACATTTGAGATACGAGTCAAATAGAGAGCATGGTTCGTATTCGAATGTCTAATTTTCCAAATTTACCGCGTATTTGCGGTTTACCTATTCGGCAGTAAATACACAAATGCCGATTTTCAATCAGAAATTAGACAAAAAAAATTTTTTATCATTATTAATAAAATACAGGGTAGCAAAAAAAAATTTAGAAATTTTATTTACCACCAGTTGACTAGCGAGGGTAAAAAACAGTCAATAGACTATGTATTATTCATTTAAAATACAGAGATGCCTGTAATAAGACATCTAACCCGCTAGAAATAGCAGCAAGACTACATACCACAAAAAAGTAGGGATAATTTCGAAAGGGAATGAAAAGTAAAAACATTTACCAATCTATATTCTGTACCATGTTTTCAAGTCAATTTTAGTAAGATAAAAATTATATATCTCACAAAGGTCGGACTATCATCGGCAGAATGACCAGACAACATTCGAGATACGAGTCAAATAGAGAGCATGGTTCGTATTGGAATGCCTAATTTTCTAAATTTACCGCGTATTTGCGGTTTACCTATTCGACAGTAAATACACAAATGCCGATTTTCAATCAGAAATTAGCCAAAAAAATTTTTTATCATTATTAATAAAATACAGGGCAGCAAAAAAAATTTTAGAAATTTTATTTACCACCAGTGGTTTAGCGAGGGTAAAAAACAGTCAATAGACTATGTATTATTCATTTAAAATACAGAGATGCCTGTAATAGGACATCTAACCCGCTAGAAATAGCAGCAAGACTACATACCACAAAAAAGTAGGGATAATTTCGAAAGGGAATGAAAAATAAAAACATTTACCAATCTATATTCTGTACTATGGTTTAAAGTCAATTTTAGTAAGATAAAAATTATATATCTCACAAAGGTCGGACTATTATCGGCAGAATGTCTAGACAACATTCGAGATACGAGTCAAATAGAGAGCATGGTTCGTATTGGAATGCCTAATTTTCCAAATTTCCCGCGTATTTGCGGTTTACCTATTCGGCAGTAAATACACAAATGCCCATTTTCAATCAGAAATTAGCCAAAAAAAATTTTTTATCATTATTAATAAAATATAGGGTAGCAAAAAAAATGTTAGAAATTTTATTTACCACCAGTGGTCTAGCGAGGGTAAAAAACAGTCAATAGACTATGTATTATTCATTTAAAATACAGAGATGCCTGTAATAGGACATCTAACCCGCTAGAAATAGCAGCAAGACTACATAACACAAAAAAGTAGGGATAATTTCGAAAGGGAATGAAAAGTAAAAACATTTACCAATCTATATTCTGTACCATGGTTTAAATTCAATTTTAGTAAGATAAAAATTATATATCTCACAAAGGTCGGACTATTATCGGCAGAATGACCAGACAACATTCGAGATACCAGTCAAATAGAGAGCATGGTTCGTATTGGAATGCCTAATTTTCCAAATTTACCGCGTATTTGCGGTTTACCTATTCGGCAGTAAATACACAAATGGCCATTTTCAATCAGAAATTAGCCCAAAAAAATTTTTTATCATTATTAATAGAATACAGGGTAACAAAAAAGATTTTAGAAATTTTACTTACCACCAGTGGTCTAGCGAGGGTAAAAAACAGTCAGTAGACTATGTATTATTCATTTAAAATACAGAGATGCCTGTAATAGGACATCTAACCCGCCAGAAATAGCAGCAAGACTACATACCACAAAAAAGTAGGGATAATTTCGAAAGGGAATGAAAAATAAAAACATTTACCAATCTATATTCTGTACCATGGTTTCAAGTCAATTTTAGTAAGATAAAAATTATATATCTCACAAAGGTTGGACTATCATCGGCAGAATGTCTAGACAACATTCGAGATACGAGTCAAATAGAGAGCATGGTTCGTATTCGAATGTCTAATTTTCCAAATTTCCCGCGTATTTGCGGTTTACCTATTCGGCAGTAAATACACAAATGCCCATTTTCAATCAGAAATTAGCCAAAAAAAATTTTTTATCATTATTAATAAAATACAGGGTAGCAAAAAAAATGTTAGAAATTTTATTTACCACCAGTGGTCTAGCGAGGGTAAAAAACAGTCAATAGACTATGTATTATTCATTTAAAATACAGAGATGCCTGTAATAGGACATCTAACCCGCTAGAAATAGCAGCAAGACTACATACCCCAAAAAAGTAGGGATAATTTCGAAAGGGAATGAAAAGTAAAAACATTTACCAATCTATATTCTGTACCATGGTTTAAAGTCAATTTTAGTAAGATAAAAATTATATATCTCACAAAGGTCGGACTATTATCGGCAGAATGTCTAGACAACATTCGAGATACGAGTCAAATAGAGAGCATGGTTCGTATTGGAATGCCTAATTTTCCAAATTTCCCGCGTATTTGCGGTTTACCTATTCGGCAGTAAATACACAAATGCCCATTTTCAATCAGAAATTAGCCAAAAAAAATTTTTTATCATTATTAATAAAATATAGGGTAGCAAAAAAAATGTTAGAAATTTTATTTACCACCAGTGGTCTAGCGAGGGTAAAAAACAGTCAATAGACTATGTATTATTCATTTAAAATACAGAGATGCCTGTAATAGGACATCTAACCCGCTAGAAATAGCAGCAAGACTACATACCACAAAAAAGTAGGGATAATTTCGAAAGGGAATGAAAAATAAAAACATTTACCAATCTATATTCTGTACCATGGTTTAAAGTCAATTTTAGTAAGATAAAAATTATATATCTCACAAAGGTCGGACTATTATCGGCAGAATGTCTAGACAACATTCGAGATACGAGTCAAATAGAGAGCATGGTTCGTATTGGAATGCCTAATTTTCCAAATTTCCCGCGTATTTGCGGTTTACCTATTCGGCAGTAAATACACAAATGCCCATTTTCAATCAGAAATTAGCCAAAAAAATTTTTTTATCATTATTAATAAAATATAGGGTAGCAAAAAAAATGTTAGAAATTTTATTTACCACCAGTGGTCTAGCGAGGGTAAAAAACAGTCAATAGACTATGTATTATTCATTTAAAATACAGAGATGCCTGTAATAGGACATCTAACCCGCTAGAAATAGCAGCAAGACTACATAACACAAAAAAGTAGGGATAATTTCGAAAGGGAATGAAAAGTAAAAACATTTACCAATCTATATTCTGTACCATGGTTTCAAGTCAATTTTAGTAAGATAAAAATTATATATCTCACAAAGGTTGGACTATCATCGGCAGAATGTCTAGACAACATTCGAGATACGAGTCAAATAGAGAGCATGGTTCGTATTCGAATGTCTAATTTTCCAAATTTCCCGCGTATTTGCGGTTTACCTATTCGGCAGTAAATACACAAATGCCGATTTTCAATCAGAAATTAGCCAAAAAAAATTTTTTATCATTATTAATAAAATACAGGGTAGCAAAAAAAATGTTAGAAATTTTATTTACCACCAGTGGTCTAGCGAGGGTAAAAAACAGTCAATAGACTATGTATTATTCATTTAAAATACAGAGATGCCTGTAATAGGACATCTAACCCGCTAGAAATAGCAGCAAGACTACATACCCCAAAAAAGTAGGGATAATTTCGAAAGGGAATGAAAAGTAAAAACATTTACCAATCTATATTCTGTACCATGGTTTAAAGTCAATTTTAGTAAGATAAAAATTATATATCTCACAAAGGTCGGACTATTATCGGCAGAATGTCTAGACAACATTCGAGATACGAGTCAAATAGAGAGCATGGTTCGTATTGGAATGCCTAATTTTCCAAATTTCCCGCGTATTTGCGGTTTACCTATTCGGCAGTAAATACACAAATGCCCATTTTCAATCAGAAATTAGCCAAAAAAAATTTTTTATCATTATTAATAAAATACAGCGTAGCAAAAAAATTTTAGACATTTTATTTACCACCAGTGGTCTAGCGAGGGTAAAAAACAGTCAGTAGACTATGTATTATTCATTTAAAATACAGAGATGCCTGTAATAGGACATCTAACCCGCTAGAAATAGCAGCAAGACTACATACCACAAAAAAGTAGGGATAATTTCGAAAGGGAATGAAAAATAAAAACATTTACCAATCTATATTCTGTACCATGGTTTAAAGTCAATTTTAGTAAGATAAAAATTATATATCTCACAAAGGTTGGACTATCATCGGCAGAATGTCTAGACAACATTCGAGATACGAGTCAAATAGAGAGCATGGTTCGTATTCGAATGTCTAATTTTCCAAATTTCCCGCGTATTTGCGGTTTACCTATTCGGCAGTAAATACACAAATGCCGATTTTCAATCAGAAATTAGCCAAAAAAAATTTTTTATCATTATTAATAAAATACAGGGTAGCAAAAAAAATGTTAGAAATTTTATTTACCACCAGTGGTCTAGCGAGGGTAAAAAACAGTCAATAGACTATGTATTATTCATTTAAAATACAGAGATGCCTGTAATAGGACATCTAACCCGCTAGAAATAGCAGCAAGACTACATACCACAAAAAAGTAGGGATAATTTCGAAAGGGAATGAAAAATAAAAACATTTACCAATCTATATTCTGTACCATGGTTTAAAGTCAATTTTAGTAAGATAAAAATTATATATCTCACAAAGGTCGGACTATTATCGGCAGAATGTCTAGACAACATTCGAGATACGAGTCAAATAGAGAGCATGGTTCGTATTGGAATGCCTAATTTTCCAAATTTCCCGCGTATTTGCGGTTTACCTATTCGGCAGTAAATACACAAATGCCCATTTTCAATCAGAAATTAGCCAAAAAAAATTTTTTATCATTATTAATAAAATATAGGGTAGCAAAAAAAATGTTAGAAATTTTATTTACCACCAGTGGTCTAGCGAGGGTAAAAAACAGTCAATAGACTATGTATTATTCATTTAAAATACAGAGATGCCTGTAATAGGACATCTAACCCGCTAGAAATAGCAGCAAGACTACATAACACAAAAAAGTAGGGATAATTTCGAAAGGGAATGAAAAGTAAAAACATTTACCAATCTATATTCTGTACCATGGTTTAAATTCAATTTTAGTAAGATAAAAATTATATATCTCACAAAGGTCGGACTATTATCGGCAGAATGACCAGACAACATTCGAGATACCAGTCAAATAGAGAGCATGGTTCGTATTGGAATGCCTAATTTTCCAAATTTCCCGCGTATTTGCGGTTTACCTATTCGGCAGTAAATACACAAATGCCCATTTTCAATCAGAAATTAGCCAAAAAAAATTTTTTATCATTATTAATAAAATATAGGGTAGCAAAAAAAATGTTAGAAATTTTATTTACCACCAGTGGTCTAGCGAGGGTAAAAAACAGTCAATAGACTATGTATTATTCATTTAAAATACAGAGATGCCTGTAATAGGACATCTAACCCGCTAGAAATAGCAGCAAGACTACATACCACAAAAAAGTAGGGATAATTTCGAAAGGGAATGAAAAATAAAAACATTTACCAATCTATATTCTGTACCATGGTTTAAAGTCAATTTTAGTAAGATAAAAATTATATATCTCACAAAGGTCGGACTATTATCGGCAGAATGTCTAGACAACATTCGAGATACGAGTCAAATAGAGAGCATGGTTCGTATTGGAATGCCTAATTTCCCAAATTTCCCGCGTATTTGCGGTTTACCTATTCGGCAGTAAATACACAAATGCCCATTTTCAATCAGAAATTAGCCAAAAAAATTTTTTTATCATTATTAATAAAATATAGGGTAGCAAAAAAAATGTTAGAAATTTTATTTACCACCAGTGGTCTAGCGAGGGTAAAAAACAGTCAATAGACTATGTATTATTCATTTAAAATACAGAGATGCCTGTAATAGGACATCTAACCCGCTAGAAATAGCAGCAAGACTACATAACACAAAAAAGTAGGGATAATTTCGAAAGGGAATGAAAAGTAAAAACATTTACCAATCTATATTCTGTACCATGGTTTCAAGTCAATTTTAGTAAGATAAAAATTATATATCTCACAAAGGTTGGACTATCATCGGCAGAATGTCTAGACAACATTCGAGATACGAGTCAAATAGAGAGCATGGTTCGTATTCGAATGTCTAATTTTCCAAATTTACCGCGTATTTGCGGTTTACCTATTCGGCAGTAAATACACAAATGCCGATTTTCAATCAGAAATTAGCCAAAAAAAATTTTTTATCATTATTAATAAAATACAGGGTAGCAAAAAAAATGTTAGAAATTTTATTTACCACCAGTGGTCTAGCGAGGGTAAAAAACAGTCAATAGACTATGTATTATTCATTTAAAATACAGAGATGCCTGTAATAGGACATCTAACCCGCTAGAAATAGCAGCAAGACTACATACCCCAAAAAAGTAGGGATAATTTCGAAAGGGAATGAAAAGTAAAAACATTTACCAATCTATATTCTGTACCATGGTTTAAAGTCAATTTTAGTAAGATAAAAATTATATATCTCACAAAGGTCGGACTATTATCGGCAGAATGTCTAGACAACATTCGAGATACGAGTCAAATAGAGAGCATGGTTCGTATTGGAATGCCTAATTTTCCAAATTTCCCGCGTATTTGCGGTTTACCTATTCGGCAGTAAATACACAAATGCCCATTTTCAATCAGAAATTAGCCAAAAAAAATTTTTTATCATTATTAATAAAATACAGCGTAGCAAAAAAATTTTAGACATTTTATTTACCACCAGTGGTCTAGCGAGGGTAAAAAACAGTCAGTAGACTATGTATTATTCATTTAAAATACAGAGATGCCTGTAATAGGACATCTAACCCGCTAGAAATAGCAGCAAGACTACATACCACAAAAAAGTAGGGATAATTTCGAAAGGGAATGAAAAATAAAAACATTTACCAATCTATATTCTGTACCATGGTTTAAAGTCAATTTTAGTAAGATAAAAATTATATATCTCACAAAGGTTGGACTATCATCGGCAGAATGTCTAGACAACATTCGAGATACGAGTCAAATAGAGAGCATGGTTCGTATTCGAATGTCTAATTTTCCAAATTTCCCGCGTATTTGCGGTTTACCTATTCGGCAGTAAATACACAAATGCCGATTTTCAATCAGAAATTAGCCAAAAAAAATTTTTTATCATTATTAATAAAATACAGGGTAGCAAAAAAAATGTTAGAAATTTTATTTACCACCAGTGGTCTAGCGAGGGTAAAAAACAGTCAATAGACTATGTATTATTCATTTAAAATACAGAGATGCCTGTAATAGGACATCTAACCCGCTAGAAATAGCAGCAAGACTACATACCACAAAAAAGTAGGGATAATTTCGAAAGGGAATGAAAAATAAAAACATTTACCAATCTATATTCTGTACCATGGTTTAAAGTCAATTTTAGTAAGATAAAAATTATATATCTCACAAAGGTCGGACTATTATCGGCAGAATGTCTAGACAACATTCGAGATACGAGTCAAATAGAGAGCATGGTTCGTATTGGAATGCCTAATTTTCCAAATTTCCCGCGTATTTGCGGTTTACCTATTCGGCAGTAAATACACAAATGCCCATTTTCAATCAGAAATTAGCCAAAAAAATTTTTTTATCATTATTAATAAAATATAGGGTAGCAAAAAAAATGTTAGAAATTTTATTTACCACCAGTGGTCTCGCGAGGGTAAAAAACAGTCAATAGACTATGTATTATTCATTTAAAATACAGAGATGCCTGTAATAGGACATCTAACCCGCTAGAAATAGCAGCAAGACTACATAACACAAAAAAGTAGGGATAATTTCGAAAGGGAATGAAAAGTAAAAACATTTACCAATCTATATTCTGTACCATGGTTTAAAGTCAATTTTAGTAAGATAAAAATTATATATCTCACAAAGGTCGGACTATTATCGGCAGAATGTCTAGACAACATTCGAGATACGAGTCAAATAGAGAGCATGGTTCGTATTGGAATGCCTAATTTTCCAAATTTCCCGCGTATTTGCGGTTTACCTATTCGGCAGTAAATACACAAATGCCCATTTTCAATCAGAAATTAGCCAAAAAAATTTTTTTATCATTATTAATAAAATATAGGGTAGCAAAAAAAATGTTAGAAATTTTATTTACCACCAGTGGTCTAGCGAGGGCAAAAAACAGTCAATAGACTATGTATTATTCATTTAAAATACAGAGATGCCTGTAATAGGACATCTAACCCGCTAGAAATAGCAGCAAGACTACATAACACAAAAAAGTAGGGATAATTTCGAAAGGGAATGAAAAGTAAAAACATTTACCAATCTATATTCTGTACCATGGTTTCAAGTCAATTTTAGTAAGATAAAAATTATATATCTCACAAAGGTCGGACTATTATCGGCAGAATGTCTAGACAACATTCGAGATACGAGTCAAATAGAGAGCATGGTTCGTATTGGAATGCCTAATTTTCCAAATTTCCCGCGTATTTGCGGTTTACCTATTCGGCAGTAAATACACAAATGCCCATTTTCAATCAGAAATTAGCCAAAAAAATTTTTTTATCATTATTAATAAAATATAGGGTAGCAAATAAAATGTTAGAAATTTTATTTACCACCAGTGGTCTAGCGAGGGTAAAAAACAGTCAATAGACTATGTATTATTCATTTAAAATACAGAGATGCCTGTAATAGGACATCTAACCCGCTAGAAATAGCAGCAAGACTACATAACACAAAAAAGTAGGGATAATTTCGAAAGGGAATGAAAAGTAAAAACATTTACCAATCTATATTCTGTACCATGGTTTAAATTCAATTTTAGTAAGATAAAAATTATATATCTCACAAAGGTCGGACTATTATCGGCAGAATGACCAGACAACATTCGAGATACCAGTCAAATAGAGAGCATGGTTCGTATTGGAATGCCTAATTTTCCAAATTTACCGCGTATTTGCGGTTTACCTATTCGGCAGTAAATACACAAATGGCCATTTTCAATCAGAAATTAGCCCAAAAAAATTTTTTATCATTATTAATAAAATACAGGGTAACAAAAAAGATTTTAGAAATTTTATTTACCACCAGTGGTCTAGCGAGGGTAAAAAACAGTCAGTAGACTATGTATTATTCATTTAAAATACAGAGATGCCTGTAATAGGACATCTAACCCGCTAGAAATAGCAGCAAGACTACATACCACAAAAAAGTAGGGATAATTTCGAAAGGGAATGAAAAATAAAAACATTTACCAATCTATATTCTGTACCATGGTTTCAAGTCAATTTTAGTAAGATAAAAATTATATATCTCACAAAGGTTGGACTATCATCGGCAGAATGTCTAGACAACATTCGAGATACGAGTCAAATAGAGAGCATGGTTCGTATTGGAATGCCTAATTTTCCAAATTTCCCGCGTATTTGCGGTTTACCTATTCGGCAGTAAATACACAAATGCCCATTTTCAATCAGAAATTAGCCAAAAAAAATTTTTTATCATTATTAATAAAATATAGGGTAGCAAAAGAAATGTTAGAAATTTTATTTACCACCAGTGGTCTAGCGAGGGTAAAAAACAGTCAATAGACTATGTATTATTCATTTAAAATACAGAGATGCCTGTAATAGGACATCTAACCCGCTAGAAATAGCAGCAAGACTACATACCACAAAAAAGTAGGGATAATTTCGAAAGGGAATGAAAAATAAAAACATTTACCAATCTATATTCTGTACCATGGTTTAAAGTCAATTTTAGTAAGATAAAAATTATATATCTCACAAAGGTCGGACTATTATCGGCAGAATGTCTAGACAACATTCGAGATACGAGTCAAATAGAGAGCATGGTTCGTATTGGAATGCCTAATTTTCCAAATTTCCCGCGTATTTGCGGTTTACCTATTCGGCAGTAAATACACAAATGCCCATTTTCAATCAGAAATTAGCCAAAAAAATTTTTTTATCATTATTAATAAAATATAGGGTAGCAAAAAAAATGTTAGAAATTTTATTTACCACCAGTGGTCTAGCGAGGGTAAAAAACAGTCAATAGACTATGTATTATTCATTTAAAATACAGAGATGCCTGTAATAGGACATCTAACCCGCTAGAAATAGCAGCAAGACTACATAACACAAAAAAGTAGGGATAATTTCGAAAGGGAATGAAAAGTAAAAACATTTACCAATCTATATTCTGTACCATGGTTTCAAGTCAATTTTAGTAAGATAAAAATTATATATCTCACAAAGGTTGGACTATCATCGGCAGAATGTCTAGACAACATTCGAGATACGAGTCAAATAGAGAGCATGGTTCGTATTCGAATGTCTAATTTTCCAAATTTCCCGCGTATTTGCGGTTTACCTATTCGGCAGTAAATACACAAATGCCGATTTTCAATCAGAAATTAGCCAAAAAAAATTTTTTATCATTATTAATAAAATACAGGGTAGCAAAAAAAATGTTAGAAATTTTATTTACCACCAGTGGTCTAGCGAGGGTAAAAAACAGTCAATAGACTATGTATTATTCATTTAAAATACAGAGATGCCTGTAATAGGACATCTAACCCGCTAGAAATAGCAGCAAGACTACATACCCCAAAAAAGTAGGGATAATTTCGAAAGGGAATGAAAAGTAAAAACATTTACCAATCTATATTCTGTACCATGGTTTAAAGTCAATTTTAGTAAGATAAAAATTATATATCTCACAAAGGTCGGACTATTATCGGCAGAATGTCTAGACAACATTCGAGATACGAGTCAAATAGAGAGCATGGTTCGTATTGGAATGCCTAATTTTCCAAATTTCCCGCGTATTTGCGGTTTACCTATTCGGCAGTAAATACACAAATGCCCATTTTCAATCAGAAATTAGCCAAAAAAAATTTTTTATCATTATTAATAAAATACAGCGTAGCAAAAAAATTTTAGACATTTTATTTACCACCAGTGGTCTAGCGAGGGTAAAAAACAGTCAGTAGACTATGTATTATTCATTTAAAATACAGAGATGCCTGTAATAGGACATCTAACCCGCTAGAAATAGCAGCAAGACTACATACCACAAAAAAGTAGGGATAATTTCGAAAGGGAATGAAAAATAAAAACATTTACCAATCTATATTCTGTACCATGGTTTCAAGTCAATTTTAGTAAGATAAAAATTATATATCTCACAAAGGTTGGACTATCATCGGCAGAATGTCTAGACAACATTCGAGATACGAGTCAAATAGAGAGCATGGTTCGTATTGGAATGCCTAATTTTCCAAATTTCCCGCGTATTTGCGGTTTACCTATTCGGCAGTAAATACACAAATGCCCATTTTCAATCAGAAATTAGCCAAAAAAAATTTTTTATCATTATTAATAAAATATAGGGTAGCAAAAGAAATGTTAGAAATTTTATTTACCACCAGTGGTCTAGCGAGGGTAAAAAACAGTCAATAGACTATGTATTATTCATTTAAAATACAGAGATGCCTGTAATAGGACATCTAACCCGCTAGAAATAGCAGCAAGACTACATACCACAAAAAAGTAGGGATAATTTCGAAAGGGAATGAAAAATAAAAACATTTACCAATCTATATTCTGTACCATGGTTTAAAGTCAATTTTAGTAAGATAAAAATTATATATCTCACAAAGGTCGGACTATTATCGGCAGAATGTCTAGACAACATTCGAGATACGAGTCAAATAGAGAGCATGGTTCGTATTGGAATGCCTAATTTTCCAAATTTCCCGCGTATTTGCGGTTTACCTATTCGGCAGTAAATACACAAATGCCCATTTTCAATCAGAAATTAGCCAAAAAAATTTTTTTATCATTATTAATAAAATATAGGGTAGCAAAAAAAATGTTAGAAATTTTATTTACCACCAGTGGTCTAGCGAGGGTAAAAAACAGTCAATAGACTATGTATTATTCATTTAAAATACAGAGATGCCTGTAATAGGACATCTAACCCGCTAGAAATAGCAGCAAGACTACATAACACAAAAAAGTAGGGATAATTTCGAAAGGGAATGAAAAGTAAAAACATTTACCAATCTATATTCTGTACCATGGTTTCAAGTCAATTTTAGTAAGATAAAAATTATATATCTCACAAAGGTTGGACTATCATCGGCAGAATGTCTAGACAACATTCGAGATACGAGTCAAATAGAGAGCATGGTTCGTATTCGAATGTCTAATTTTCCAAATTTCCCGCGTATTTGCGGTTTACCTATTCGGCAGTAAATACACAAATGCCGATTTTCAATCAGAAATTAGCCAAAAAAAATTTTTTATCATTATTAATAAAATACAGGGTAGCAAAAAAAATGTTAGAAATTTTATTTACCACCAGTGGTCTAGCGAGGGTAAAAAACAGTCAATAGACTATGTATTATTCATTTAAAATACAGAGATGCCTGTAATAGGACATCTAACCCGCTAGAAATAGCAGCAAGACTACATACCCCAAAAAAGTAGGGATAATTTCGAAAGGGAATGAAAAGTAAAAACATTTACCAATCTATATTCTGTACCATGGTTTAAAGTCAATTTTAGTAAGATAAAAATTATATATCTCACAAAGGTCGGACTATTATCGGCAGAATGTCTAGACAACATTCGAGATACGAGTCAAATAGAGAGCATGGTTCGTATTGGAATGCCTAATTTTCCAAATTTCCCGCGTATTTGCGGTTTACCTATTCGGCAGTAAATACACAAATGCCCATTTTCAATCAGAAATTAGCCAAAAAAAATTTTTTATCATTATTAATAAAATACAGCGTAGCAAAAAAATTTTAGACATTTTATTTACCACCAGTGGTCTAGCGAGGGTAAAAAACAGTCAGTAGACTATGTATTATTCATTTAAAATACAGAGATGCCTGTAATAGGACATCTAACCCGCTAGAAATAGCAGCAAGACTACATACCACAAAAAAGTAGGGATAATTTCGAAAGGGAATGAAAAATAAAAACATTTACCAATCTATATTCTGTACCATGGTTTAAAGTCAATTTTAGTAAGATAAAAATTATATATCTCACAAAGGTTGGACTATCATCGGCAGAATGTCTAGACAACATTCGAGATACGAGTCAAATAGAGAGCATGGTTCGTATTCGAATGTCTAATTTTCCAAATTTCCCGCGTATTTGCGGTTTACCTATTCGGCAGTAAATACACAAATGCCGATTTTCAATCAGAAATTAGCCAAAAAAAATTTTTTATCATTATTAATAAAATACAGGGTAGCAAAAAAAATGTTAGAAATTTTATTTACCACCAGTGGTCTAGCGAGGGTAAAAAACAGTCAATAGACTATGTATTATTCATTTAAAATACAGAGATGCCTGTAATAGGACATCTAACCCGCTAGAAATAGCAGCAAGACTACATACCACAAAAAAGTAGGGATAATTTCGAAAGGGAATGAAAAATAAAAACATTTACCAATCTATATTCTGTACCATGGTTTCAAGTCAATTTTAGTAAGATAAAAATTATATATCTCACAAAGGTTGGACTATCATCGGCAGAATGTCTAGACAACATTCGAGATACGAGTCAAATAGAGAGCATGGTTCGTATTGGAATGCCTAATTTTCCAAATTTCCCGCGTATTTGCGGTTTACCTATTCGGCAGTAAATACACAAATGCCCATTTTCAATCAGAAATTAGCCAAAAAAATTTTTTTATCATTATTAATAAAATATAGGGTAGCAAAAAAAATGTTAGAAATTTTATTTACCACCAGTGGTCTAGCGAGGGTAAAAAACAGTCAATAGACTATGTATTATTCATTTAAAATACAGAGATGCCTGTAATAGGACATCTAACCCGCTAGAAATAGCAGCAAGACTACATACCACAAAAAAGTAGGGATAATTTCGAAAGGGAATGAAAAATAAAAACATTTACCAATCTATATTCTGTACCATGGTTTAAAGTCAATTTTAGTAAGATAAAAATTATATATCTCACAAAGGTCGGACTATTATCGGCAGAATGTCTAGACAACATTCGAGATACGAGTCAAATAGAGAGCATGGTTCGTATTGGAATGCCTAATTTTCCAAATTTCCCGCGTATTTGCGGTTTACCTATTCGGCAGTAAATACACAAATGCCCATTTTCAATCAGAAATTAGCCAAAAAAATTTTTTTATCATTATTAATAAAATATAGGGTAGCAAAAAAAATGTTAGAAATTTTATTTACCACCAGTGGTCTAGCGAGGGTAAAAAACAGTCAATAGACTATGTATTATTCATTTAAAATACAGAGATGCCTGTAATAGGACATCTAACCCGCTAGAAATAGCAGCAAGACTACATAACACAAAAAAGTAGGGATAATTTCGAAAGGGAATGAAAAGTAAAAACATTTACCAATCTATATTCTGTACCATGGTTTCAAGTCAATTTTAGTAAGATAAAAATTATATATCTCACAAAGGTTGGACTATCATCGGCAGAATGTCTAGACAACATTCGAGATACGAGTCAAATAGAGAGCATGGTTCGTATTGGAATGCCTAATTTTCCAAATTTCCCGCGTATTTGCGGTTTACCTATTCGGCAGTAAATACACAAATGCCGATTTTCAATCAGAAATTAGCCAAAAAAAATTTTTTATCATTATTAATAAAATATAGGGTAGCAAAAAAAATGTTAGAAATTTTATTTACCACCAGTGGTCTAGCGAGGGTAAAAAACAGTCAATAGACTATGTATTATTCATTTAAAATACAGAGATGCCTGTAATAGGACATCTAACCCGCTAGAAATAGCAGCAAGACTACATACCACAAAAAAGTAGGGATAATTTCGAAAGGGAATGAAAAATAAAAACATTTACCAATCTATATTCTGTACCATGGTTTCAAGTCAATTTTAGTAAGATAAAAATTATATATCTCACAAAGGTTGGACTATCATCGGCAGAATGTCTAGACAACATTCGAGATACGAGTCAAATAGAGAGCATGGTTCGTATTCGAATGTCTAATTTTCCAAATTTCCCGCGTATTTGCGGTTTACCTATTCGGCAGTAAATACACAAATGCCGATTTTCAATCAGAAATTAGCCAAAAAAAATTTTTTATCATTATTAATAAAATACAGGGTAGCAAAAAAAATGTTAGAAATTTTATTTACCACCAGTGGTCTAGCGAGGGTAAAAAACAGTCAATAGACTATGTATTATTCATTTAAAATACAGAGATGCCTGTAATAGGACATCTAACCCGCTAGAAATAGCAGCAAGACTACATACCCCAAAAAAGTAGGGATAATTTCGAAAGGGAATGAAAAGTAAAAACATTTACCAATCTATATTCTGTACCATGGTTTAAAGTCAATTTTAGTAAGATAAAAATTATATATCTCACAAAGGTCGGACTATTATCGGCAGAATGTCTAGACAACATTCGAGATACGAGTCAAATAGAGAGCATGGTTCGTATTGGAATGCCTAATTTTCCAAATTTCCCGCGTATTTGCAGTTTACCTATTCGGCAGTAAATACACAAATGCCCATTTTCAATCAGAAATTAGCCAAAAAAATTTTTTTATCATTATTAATAAAATATAGGGTAGCAAAAAAAATGTTAGAAATTTTATTTACCACCAGTGGTCTAGCGAGGGTAAAAAACAGTCAATAGACTATGTATTATTCATTTAAAATACAGAGATGCCTGTAATAGGACATCTAACCCGCTAGAAATAGCAGCAAGACTACATACCACAAAAAAGTAGGGATAATTTCGAAAGGGAATGAAAAATAAAAACATTTACCAATCTATATTCTGTACCATGGTTTAAAGTCAATTTTAGTAAGATAAAAATTATATATCTCACAAAGGTCGGACTATTATCGGCAGAATGTCTAGACAACATTCGAGATACGAGTCAAATAGAGAGCATGGTTCGTATTGGAATGCCTAATTTTCCAAATTTCCCGCGTATTTGCGGTTTACCTATTCGGCAGTAAATACACAAATGCCCATTTTCAATCAGAAATTAGCCAAAAAAATTTTTTTATCATTATTAATAAAATATAGGGTAGCAAAAAAAATGTTAGAAATTTTATTTACCACCAGTGGTCTAGCGAGGGTAAAAAACAGTCAATAGACTATGTATTATTCATTTAAAATACAGAGATGCCTGTAATAGGACATCTAACCCGCTAGAAATAGCAGCAAGACTACATAACACAAAAAAGTAGGGATAATTTCGAAAGGGAATGAAAAGTAAAAACATTTACCAATCTATATTCTGTACCATGGTTTCAAGTCAATTTTAGTAAGATAAAAATTATATATCTCACAAAGGTTGGACTATCATCGGCAGAATGTCTAGACAACATTCGAGATACGAGTCAAATAGAGAGCATGGTTCGTATTGGAATGCCTAATTTTCCAAATTTCCCGCGTATTTGCGGTTTACCTATTCGGCAGTAAATACACAAATGCCGATTTTCAATCAGAAATTAGCCAAAAAAAATTTTTTATCATTATTAATAAAATATAGGGTAGCAAAAAAAATGTTAGAAATTTTATTTACCACCAGTGGTCTAGCGAGGGTAAAAAACAGTCAATAGACTATGTATTATTCATTTAAAATACAGAGATGCCTGTAATAGGACATCTAACCCGCTAGAAATAGCAGCAAGACTACATACCACAAAAAAGTAGGGATAATTTCGAAAGGGAATGAAAAATAAAAACATTTACCAATCTATATTCTGTACCATGGTTTCAAGTCAATTTTAGTAAGATAAAAATTATATATCTCACAAAGGTTGGACTATCATCGGCAGAATGTCTAGACAACATTCGAGATACGAGTCAAATAGAGAGCATGGTTCGTATTCGAATGTCTAATTTTCCAAATTTCCCGCGTATTTGCGGTTTACCTATTCGGCAGTAAATACACAAATGCCGATTTTCAATCAGAAATTAGCCAAAAAAAATTTTTTATCATTATTAATAAAATACAGGGTAGCAAAAAAAATGTTAGAAATTTTATTTACCACCAGTGGTCTAGCGAGGGTAAAAAACAGTCAATAGACTATGTATTATTCATTTAAAATACAGAGATGCCTGTAATAGGACATCTAACCCGCTAGAAATAGCAGCAAGACTACATACCCCAAAAAAGTAGGGATAATTTCGAAAGGGAATGAAAAGTAAAAACATTTACCAATCTATATTCTGTACCATGGTTTAAAGTCAATTTTAGTAAGATAAAAATTATATATCTCACAAAGGTCGGACTATTATCGGCAGAATGTCTAGACAACATTCGAGATACGAGTCAAATAGAGAGCATGGTTCGTATTGGAATGCCTAATTTTCCAAATTTCCCGCGTATTTGCGGTTTACCTATTCGGCAGTAAATACACAAATGCCCATTTTCAATCAGAAATTAGCCAAAAAAAATTTTTTATCATTATTAATAAAATACAGCGTAGCAAAAAAATTTTAGACATTTTATTTACCACCAGTGGTCTAGCGAGGGTAAAAAACAGTCAATAGACTATGTATTATTCATTTAAAATACAGAGATGCCTGTAATAGGACATCTAACCCGCTAGAAATAGCAGCAAGACTACATAACACAAAAAAGTAGGGATAATTTCGAAAGGGAATGAAAAGTAAAAACATTTACCAATCTATATTCTGTACCATGGTTTCAAGTCAATTTTAGTAAGATAAAAATTATATATCTCACAAAGGTTGGACTATCATCGGCAGAATGTCTAGACAACATTCGAGATACGAGTCAAATAGAGAGCATGGTTCGTATTCGAATGTCTAATTTTCCAAATTTCCCGCGTATTTGCGGTTTACCTATTCGGCAGTAAATACACAAATGCCGATTTTCAATCAGAAATTAGCCAAAAAAAATTTTTTATCATTATTAATAAAATACAGGGTAGCAAAAAAAATGTTAGAAATTTTATTTACCACCAGTGGTCTAGCGAGGGTAAAAAACAGTCAATAGACTATGTATTATTCATTTAAAATACAGAGATGCCTGTAATAGGACATCTAACCCGCTAGAAATAGCAGCAAGACTACATACCACAAAAAAGTAGGGATAATTTCGAAAGGGAATGAAAAATAAAAACATTTACCAATCTATATTCTGTACCATGGTTTAAAGTCAATTTTAGTAAGATAAAAATTATATATCTCACAAAGGTCGGACTATTATCGGCAGAATGTCTAGACAACATTCGAGATACGAGTCAAATAGAGAGCATGGTTCGTATTGGAATGCCTAATTTTCCAAATTTCCCGCGTATTTGCGGTTTACCTATTCGGCAGTAAATACACAAATGCCCATTTTCAATCAGAAATTAGCCAAAAAAATTTTTTTATCATTATTAATAAAATATAGGGTAGCAAAAAAAATGTTAGAAATTTTATTTACCACCAGTGGTCTAGCGAGGGTAAAAAACAGTCAATAGACTATGTATTATTCATTTAAAATACAGAGATGCCTGTAATAGGACATCTAACCCGCTAGAAATAGCAGCAAGACTACATAACACAAAAAAGTAGGGATAATTTCGAAAGGGAATGAAAAGTAAAAACATTTACCAATCTATATTCTGTACCATGGTTTAAATTCAATTTTAGTAAGATAAAAATTATATATCTCACAAAGGTCGGACTATTATCGGCAGAATGACCAGACAACATTCGAGATACCAGTCAAATAGAGAGCATGGTTCGTATTGGAATGCCTAATTTTCCAAATTTACCGCGTATTTGCGGTTTACCTATTCGGCAGTAAATACACAAATGGCCATTTTCAATCAGAAATTAGCCCAAAAAAATTTTTTATCATTATTAATAAAATACAGGGTAACAAAAAAGATTTTAGAAATTTTATTTACCACCAGTGGTCTAGCGAGGGTAAAAAACAGTCAGTAGACTATGTATTATTCATTTAAAATACAGAGATGCCTGTAATAGGACATCTAACCCGCTAGAAATAGCAGCAAGACTACATACCACAAAAAAGTAGGGATAATTTCGAAAGGGAATGAAAAATAAAAACATTTACCAATCTATATTCTGTACCATGGTTTCAAGTCAATTTTAGTAAGATAAACATTATATATCTCACAAAGGTTGGACTATCATCGGCAGAATGTCTAGACAACATTCGAGATACGAGTCAAATAGAGAGCATGGTTCGTATTGGAATGCCTAATTTTCCAAATTTACCGCGTATTTGCGGTTTACCTATTCGGCAGTAAATACACAAATGCCCATTTTCAATCAGAAATTAGCCAAAAAAAATTTTTTATCATTATTAATAAAATATAGGGTAGCAAAAAAAATGTTAGAAATTTTATTTACCACCAGTGGTCTAGCGAGGGTAAAAAACAGTCAATAGACTATGTATTATTCATTTAAAATACAGAGATGCCTGTAATAGGACATCTAACCCGCTAGAAATAGCAGCAAGACTACATACCACAAAAAAGTAGGGATAATTTCGAAAGGGAATGAAAAATAAAAACATTTACCAATCTATATTCTGTACCATGGTTTAAAGTCAATCTTAGTAAGATAAAAATTATATATCTCACAAAGGTCGGACTATTATCGGCAGAATGTCTAGACAACATTCGAGATACGAGTCAAATAGAGAGCATGGTTCGTATTGGAATGCCTAATTTTCCAAATTTCCCGCGTATTTGCGGTTTACCTATTCGGCAGTAAATACACAAATGCCCATTTTCAATCAGAAATTAGCCAAAAAAATTTTTTTATCATTATTAATAAAATATAGGGTAGCAAAAAAAATGTTAGAAATTTTATTTACCACCAGTGGTCTAGCGAGGGTAAAAAACAGTCAATAGACTATGTATTATTCATTTAAAATACAGAGATGCCTGTAATAGGACATCTAACCCGCTAGAAATAGCAGCAAGACTACATAACACAAAAAAGTAGGGATAATTTCGAAAGGGAATGAAAAGTAAAAACATTTACCAATCTATATTCTGTACCATGGTTTCAAGTCAATTTTAGTAAGATAAAAATTATATATCTCACAAAGGTTGGACTATCATCGGCAGAATGTCTAGACAACATTCGAGATACGAGTCAAATAGAGAGCATGGTTCGTATTCGAATGTCTAATTTTCCAAATTTCCCGCGTATTTGCGGTTTACCTATTCGGCAGTAAATACACAAATGCCGATTTTCAATCAGAAATTAGCCAAAAAAAATTTTTTATCATTATTAATAAAATACAGGGTAGCAAAAAAAATGTTAGAAATTTTATTTACCACCAGTGGTCTAGCGAGGGTAAAAAACAGTCAATAGACTATGTATTATTCATTTAAAATACAGAGATGCCTGTAATAGGACATCTAACCCGCTAGAAATAGCAGCAAGACTACATACCCCAAAAAAGTAGGGATAATTTCGAAAGGGAATGAAAAGTAAAAACATTTACCAATCTATATTCTGTACCATGGTTTAAAGTCAATTTTAGTAAGATAAAAATTATATATCTCACAAAGGTCGGACTATTATCGGCAGAATGTCTAGACAACATTCGAGATACGAGTCAAATAGAGAGCATGGTTCGTATTGGAATGCCTAATTTTCCAAATTTCCCGCGTATTTGCGGTTTACCTATTCGGCAGTAAATACACAAATGCCCATTTTCAATCAGAAATTAGCCAAAAAAAATTTTTTATCATTATTAATAAAATACAGCGTAGCAAAAAAATTTTAGACATTTTATTTACCACCAGTGGTCTAGCGAGGGTAAAAAACAGTCAGTAGACTATGTATTATTCATTTAAAATACAGAGATGCCTGTAATAGGACATCTAACCCGCTAGAAATAGCAGCAAGACTACATACCACAAAAAAGTAGGGATAATTTCGAAAGGGAATGAAAAATAAAAACATTTACCAATCTATATTCTGTACCATGGTTTCAAGTCAATTTTAGTAAGATAAAAATTATATATCTCACAAAGGTTGGACTATCATCGGCAGAATGTCTAGACAACATTCGAGATACGAGTCAAATAGAGAGCATGGTTCGTATTCGAATGTCTAATTTTCCAAATTTCCCGCGTATTTGCGGTTTACCTATTCGGCAGTAAATACACAAATGCCGATTTTCAATCAGAAATTAGCCAAAAAAAATTTTTTATCATTATTAATAAAATACAGGGTAGCAAAAAAAATGTTAGAAATTTTATTTACCACCAGTGGTCTAGCGAGGGTAAAAAACAATCAATAGACTATGTATTATTCATTTAAAATACAGAGATGCCTGTAATAGGACATCTAACCCGCTAGAAATAGCAGCAAGACTACATACCCCAAAAAAGTAGGGATAATTTCGAAAGGGAATGAAAAGTAAAAACATTTACCAATCTATATTCTGTACCATGGTTTAAAGTCAATTTTAGTAAGATAAAAATTATATATCTCACAAAGGTCGGACTATTATCGGCAGAATGTCTAGACAACATTCGAGATACGAGTCAAATAGAGAGCATGGTTCGTATTGGAATGCCTAATTTTCCAAATTTCCCGCGTATTTGCGGTTTACCTATTCGGCAGTAAATACACAAATGCCCATTTTCAATCAGAAATTAGCCAAAAAAAATTTTTTATCATTATTAATAAAATACAGCGTAGCAAAAAAATTTTAGACATTTTATTTACCACCAGTGCTCTAGCGAGGGTAAAAAACAGTCAGTAGACTATGTATTATTCATTTAAAATACAGAGATGCCTGTAATAGGACATCTAACCCGCTAGAAATAGCAGCAAGACTACATACCACAAAAAAGTAGGGATAATTTCGAAAGGGAATGAAAAATAAAAACATTTACCAATCTATATTCTGTACCATGGTTTAAAGTCAATTTTAGTAAGATAAAAATTATATATCTCACAAAGGTTGGACTATCATCGGCAGAATGTCTAGACAACATTCGAGATACGAGTCAAATAGAGAGCATGGTTCGTATTCGAATGTCTAATTTTCCAAATTTCCCGCGTATTTGCGGTTTACCTATTCGGCAGTAAATACACAAATGCCGATTTTCAATCAGAAATTAGCCAAAAAAAATTTTTTATCATTATTAATAAAATACAGGGTAGCAAAAAAAATGTTAGAAATTTTATTTACCACCAGTGGTCTAGCGAGGGTAAAAAACAGTCAATAGACTATGTATTATTCATTTAAAATACAGAGATGCCTGTAATAGGACATCTAACCCGCTAGAAATAGCAGCAAGACTACATACCACAAAAAAGTAGGGATAATTTCGAAAGGGAATGAAAAGTAAAAACATTTACCAATCTATATTCTGTACCATGGTTTAAAGTCAATTTTAGTAAGATAAAAATTATATATCTCACAAAGGTCGGACTATTATCGGCAGAATGTCTAGACAACATTCGAGATACGAGTCAAATAGAGAGCATGGTTCGTATTGGAATGTCTAATTTTCCAAATTTCCCGCGTATTTGCGGTTTACCTATTCGGCAGTAAATACACAAATGCCCATTTTCAATCAGAAATTAGCCAAAAAAAATTTTTTATCATTATTAATAAAATACAGCGTAGCAAAAAAATTTTAGACATTTTATTTACCACCAGTGGTCTAGCGAGGGTAAAAAACAGTCAGTAGACTATGTATTATTCATTTAAAATACAGAGATGCCTGTAATAGGACATCTAACCCGCTAGAAATAGCAGCAAGACTACATACCACAAAAAAGTAGGGATAATTTCGAAAGGGAATGAAAAATAAAAACATTTACCAATCTATATTCTCTACCATGGTTTATAGTCAATTTTAGTAAGATAAAAATTATATATCTCACAAAGGTTGGACTATCATCGGCAGAATGTCTAGACAACATTCGAGATACGAGTCAAATAGAGAGCATGGTTCGTATTCGAATGTCTAATTTTCCAAATTTCCCGCGTATTTGCGGTTTACCTATTCGGCAGTAAATACACAAATGCCGATTTTCAATCAGAAATTAGCCAAAAAAAATTTTTTTATCATTATTAATAAAATACAGGGTAGCAAAAAAAATTTTAGAAATTTTATTTACCACCAGTGGTCTAGCGAGGGTAAAAAGCAGTCAATAGACTATGTATTATTCATTTAAAATACAGAGATGCCTGTAATAGGACATCTAACCCGATAGAAATAGCAGCAAGACTACATACCACAAAAAAGTAGGGATAATTTCGAAGGGGAATGAAAAGTAAAAACATTTACCAATCTATATTCTGTACCATGGTTTAAAGTCAATTTTAGTAAGATAAAAATTATATATCTCGCAAAGGACGGACTATCATCGGCAGAATAATAAGACAACATTCGAGATACGAGTCAAATAGAGAGCATGGTTCGTATTCGAATGTCTAATTTTCCAAATTTACCGCGTATTTGCGGTTTACCTATTCGGCAGTAAATACACAAATGCCGATTTTCAATCAGAAATTAGCGAAAAAAATTTTTTTATCATTATTAATAAAATACAGGGAACCAAAAAAAATTTTAGAAATGTTATTTACCACCAGTGGTCTAGCGAGGGTAAAAAACAGTCAATAGACTATGTATTATTCATTTAAAATACAGAGATGCCTGTAATAGGACATCTAACCCGCTAGAAATAGCAGCAAGACTACATACCACAAAAAAGTAGGGATAATTTCGAAAGGGAATGAAAAGTAAAAACATTTACCAATCTATATTCTGTACCATGGTTTAAAGTCAATTTTAGTAAGATAAAAATTATATATCTCACAAAGGTCGGACTATTATCGGCAGAATGACCAGACAACATTCGAGATACGAGTCAAATAGAGAGCATGGTTCGTATTCGAATGTCTAATTTTCCAAATTTACCGCGTATTTGCGGTTTACCTATTCGGCAGTAAATACACAAATGCCGATTTTCAATCAGAAATTAGCCCAAAAAAATTTTTTATCATTATTAATAAAATACAGGGAACCAAAAAAAATTTTAGAAATGTTATTTACCACCAGTGGTCTAGCGAGGGTAAAAAACAGTCAATAGACTATGTATTATTCATTTAAAATACAGAGATGCCTGTAATAGGACATCTAACCCGCTAGAAATAGTAGCAAGACTACATACCACAAAAAAGTAGGGATAATTTCGAAAGGGAATGAAAAATAAAAACATTTACCAATCTATATTCTGTACCATGGTTTCAAGTCAATTTTAGTAAGATAAAAATTATATATCTCACAAAGGTCGGACTATCATCGGCAGAATAATAAGACAACATTTGAGATACGAGTCAAATAGAGAACATGGTTCGTATTCGAATGTCTAATTTTCCAAATTTACCGCGTATTTGCGGTTTACCTATTCGGCAGTAAATACACAAATGCCGATTTTCAATCAGAAATTAGCGAAAAAAATTTTTTTATCATTATTAATAAAATACAGGGCAGCAAAAAAAATTTTAGAAATTTTATTTACCACCAGTGGTCTAGCGAGGGTAAAAAACAGTCAATAGACTATGTATTATTCATTTAAAATACAGAGATGCCTGTAATAGGACATCTAACCCGCTAGAAATAGCAGCAAGACTACATACCACAAAAAAGTAGGGATAATTTCGAAAGGGAATGAAAAGTAAAAACATTTACCAATCTATATTCTGTACCATGTTTGCAAGTCAATTTTAGTAAGATAAAAATTATATATCTCACAAAGGTCGGACTATCATCGGCAGAATGACCAGACAACATTCGAGATACGAGTCAAATAGAGAGCATGGTTCGTATTGGAATGCCTAATTTTCTAAATTTACCGCGTATTTGCGGTTTACCTATTCGACAGTAAATACACAAATGCCGATTTTCAATCAGAAATTAGCCAAAAAAATTTTTTTTTCGTTATCAATAAAATACAGGGCAGCAAAAAAAATTTTAGAAATTTTATTTACCACCAGTGGTTTAGCGAGGGTAAAAAACAGTCAATAGACTATGTTTTATTCATTTAAAATACAGAGATGCCTGTAATAGGACATCTAACCCGCTAGAAATAGCAGCAAGACTACATAACACAAAAAGTAGGGATAATTTCGAAAGGGAATGAAAAGTAAAAACATTTACCAATCTATATTCTGTACCATGGTTTAAAGTCAATTTTAGTAAGATAAAAATTATATATCTCACAAAGGTCGGACTATTATCGGCAGAATGTCTAGACAACATTCGAGATACGAGTCAAATAGAGAGCATGGTTCGTATTGGAATGCCTAATTTTCCAAATTTCCCGCGTATTTGCGGTTTACCTATTCGGCAGTAAATACACAAATGCCCATTTTCAATCAGAAATTAGCCAAAAAAAATTTTTTATCATTATTAATAAGATACAGCGTAGCAAAAAAATTTTAGACATTTTATTTACCACCAGTGGTCTAGCGAGGGTAAAAAACAGTCAGTAGACTATGTATTATTCATTTAAAATACAGAGATGCCTGTAATAGGACATCTAACCCGCTAGAAATAGCAGCAAGACTACATACCACAAAAAAGTAGGGATAATTTCGAAAGGGAATGAAAAATAAAAACATTTACCAATCTATATTCTGTACCATGGTTTAAAGTCAATTTTAGTAAGATAAAAATTATATATCTCACAAAGGTTGGACTATCATCGGCAGAATGTCTAGACAACATTCGAGATACGAGTCAAATAGAGAGCATGGTTCGTATTCGAATGTCTAATTTTCCAAATTTCCCGCGTATTTGCGGTTTACCTATTCGGCAGTAAATACACAAATGCCGATTTTCAATCAGAAATTAGCCAAAAAAAATTTTTTATCATTATTAATAAAATACAGGGTAGCAAAAAAAATGTTAGAAATTTTATTTACCACCAGTGGTCTAGCGAGGGTAAAAAACAGTCAATAGACTATGTATTATTCATTTAAAATACAGAGATGCCTGTAATAGGACATCTAACCCGCTAGAAATAGCAGCAAGACTACATACCACAAAAAAGTAGGGATAATTTCGAAAGGGAATGAAAAGTAAAAACATTTACCAATCTATATTCTGTACCATGGTTTAAAGTCAATTTTAGTAAGATAAAAATTATATATCTCACAAAGGTCGGACTATTATCGGCAGAATGTCTAGACAACATTCGAGATACGAGTCAAATAGAGAGCATGGTTCGTATTGGAATGCCTAATTTTCCAAATTTCCCGCGTATTTGCGGTTTACCTATTTGGCAGTAAATACACAAATGCCCATTTTCAATCAGAAATTAGCCAAAAAAAATTTTTTATCATTATTAATAAAATACAGCGTAGCAAAAAAATTTTAGACATTTTATTTACCACCAGTGGTCTAGCGAGGGTAAAAAAACAGTCAGTAGACTATGTATTATTCATTTAAAATACAGAGATGCCTGTAATAGGACATCTAACCCGCTAGAAATAGCAGCAAGACTACATACCACAAAAAAGTAGGGATAATTTCGAAAGGGAATGAAAAATAAAAACATTTACCAATCTATATTCTGTACCATGGTTTAAAGTCAATTTTAGTAAGATAAAAATTATATATCTCACAAAGGTTGGACTATCATCGGCAGAATGTCTAGACAACATTCGAGATACGAGTCAAATAGAGAGCATGGTTCGTATTCGAATGTCTAATTTTCCAAATTTCCCGCGTATTTGCGGTTTACCTATTCGGCAGTAAATACACAAATGCCGATTTTCAATCAGAAATTAGCCAAAAAAAATTTTTTATCATTATTAATAAAATACAGGGTAGCAAAAGAAATTTTAGAAATTTTATTTACCACCAGTGGTCTAGCAAGGGTAAAAAACAGTCAATAGACTATGTATTATTCATTTAAAATACAGAGATGCCCGTAATAGGACATCTAACCGATAGAAATAGCAGCAAGACTACATACCACAAAAAAGTAGGGATAATTTCGAAAGGGAATGAAAAGTAAAGACATTTACCAATCTATATTCTGTACCATGGTTTAAAGTCAATTTTAGTAAGATAAAAATTATATATCTCACAAAGGACGGACTATCATCGGCAGAATGACCAGACAACATTCGAGATACGAGTCAAATAGAGAGCATGGTTCGTATTCGAATGTCTAATTTTCCAAATTTCCCGCGTATTTGCGGTTTACCTATTCGGCAGTAAATACACAAATGCCGATTTTCAATCAGAAATTAGCCAAAAAAAATTTTTTATCATTATTAATAAAATACAGGGTAGCAAAAAAAATGTTAGAAATTTTATTTACCACCAGTGGTCTAGCGAGGGTAAAAAACAGTCAATAGACTATGTATTATTCATTTAAAATACAGAGATGCCTGTAATAGGACATCTAACCCGCTAGAAATAGCAGCAAGACTACATACCACAAAAAAGTAGGGATAATTTCGAAAGGGAATGAAAAGTAAAAACATTTACCAATCTATATTCTGTACCATGGTTTAAAGTCAATTTTAGTAAGATAAAAATTATATATCTCACAAAGGTCGGACTATTATCGGCAGAATGTCTAGACAACATTCGAGATACGAGTCAAATAGAGAGCATGGTTCGTATTGGAATGCCTAATTTTCCAAATTTCCCGCGTATTTGCGGTTTACCTATTCGGCAGTAAATACACAAATGCCCATTTTCAATCAGAAATTAGCCAAAAAAAATTTTTTATCATTATTAATAAAATACAGCGTAGCAAAAAAATTTTAGACATTTTATTTACCACCAGTGGTCTAGCGAGGGTAAAAAAACAGTCAGTAGACTATGTATTATTCATTTAAAATACAGAGATGCCTGTAATAGGACATCTAACCCGCTAGAAATAGCAGCAAGACTACATACCACAAAAAAGTAGGGATAATTTCGAAAGGGAATGAAAAATAAAAACATTTACCAATCTATATTCTGTACCATGGTTTAAAGTCAATTTTAGTAAGATAAAAATTATATATCTCACAAAGGTTGGACTATCATCGGCAGAATGTCTAGACAACATTCGAGATACGAGTCAAATAGAGAGCATGGTTCGTATTCGAATGTCTAATTTTCCAAATTTCCCGCGTATTTGCGGTTTACCTATTCGGCAGTAAATACACAAATGCCGATTTTCAATCAGAAATTAGCCAAAAAAAATTTTTTATCATTATTAATAAAATACAGGGTAGCAAAAGAAATTTTAGAAATTTTATTTACCACCAGTGGTCTAGCAAGGGTAAAAAACAGTCAATAGACTATGTATTATTCATTTAAAATACAGAGATGCCCGTAATAGGACATCTAACCGATAGAAATAGCAGCAAGACTACATACCACAAAAAAGTAGGGATAATTTCGAAAGGGAATGAAAAGTAAAGACATTTACCAATCTATATTCTGTACCATGGTTTAAAGTCAATTTTAGTAAGATAAAAATTATATATCTCACAAAGGACGGACTATCATCGGCAGAATGACCAGACAACATTCGAGATACGAGTCAAATAGAGAGCATGGTTCGTATTCGAATGTCTAATTTTCCAAATTTCCCGCGTATTTGCGGTTTACCTATTCGGCAGTAAATACACAAATGCCGATTTTCAATCAGAAATTAGCCAAAAAAAATTTTTTTATCATTATTAATAAAATACAGGGTAGCAAAAAAAATTTTAGAAATTTTATTTACCACCAGTGGTCTAGCGAGGGTAAAAAGCAGTCAATAGACTATGTATTATTCATTTAAAATACAGAGATGCCTGTAATAGGACATCTAACCCGATAGAAATAGCAGCAAGACTACATACCACAAAAAAGTAGGGATAATTTCGAAAGGGAATGAAAAGTAAAAACATTTACCAATCTATATTCTGTACCATGGTTTAAAGTCAATTTTAGTAAGATAAAAATTATATATCTCACAAAGGACGGACTATCATCGGCAGAATGACCAGACAACATTCGAGATACGAGTCAAATAGAGAGCATGGTTCGTATTCGAATGTCTAATTTTCCAAATTTACCGCGTATTTGCGGTTTACCTATTCGGCAGTAAATACACAAATGCCGATTTTCAATCAGAAATTAGCGAAAAAAATTTTTTTATCATTATTAATAAAATACAGCGTAGCAAAAAAATTTTAGACATTTTATTTACCACCAGTGGTCTAGCGAGGGTAAAAAACAGTCAATAGACTATGTATTATTCATTTAAAATACAGAGATGCCTGTAATAGGACATCTAACCCGCTAGAAATAGTAGCAAGACTACATACCACAAAAAAGTAGGGATAATTTCGAAAGGGAATGAAAAATAAAAACATTTACCAATCTATATTCTGTACCATGGTTTCAAGTCAATTTTAGTAAGATAAAAATTATATATCTCACAAAGGTCGGACTATCATCGGCAGAATAACAAGACAACATTTGAGATACGAGTCAAATAGAGAGCATGGTTCGTATTCGAATGTCTAATTTTCCAAATTTACCGCGTATTTGCGGTTTACCTATTCGGCAGTAAATACACAAATGCCGATTTTCAATCAGAAATTAGACAAAAAATTTTTTTTATCATTATTAATAAAATACAGGGTAGCAAAAAAAAATTTAGAAATTTTATTTACCACCAGTTGACTAGCGAGGTTAAAAAACAGTCAATAGACTATGTATTATTCATTTAAAATACAGAGATGCCTGTAATAAGACATCTAACCCGCTAGAAATAGCAGCAAGACTACATACCACAAAAAAGTAGGGATAATTTCGAAAGGGAATGAAAAGTAAAAACATTTACCAATCTATATTCTGTACCATGTTTTCAAGTCAATTTTAGTAAGATAAAAATTATATATCTCACAAAGGTCGGACTATCATCGGCAGAATGACCAGACAACATTCGAGATACGAGTCAAATAGAGAGCATGGTTCGTATTGGAATGCCTAATTTTCTAAATTTACCGCGTATTTGCGGTTTACCTATTCGACAGTAAATACACAAATGCCGATTTTCAATCAGAAATTAGCCAAAAAAATTTTTTTTTCGTTATTAATAAAATACAGGGCAGCAAAAAAAATTTTAGAAATTTTATTTACCACCAGTGGTTTAGCGAGGGTAAAAAACAGTCAATAGACTATGTATTATTCATTTAAAATACAGAGATGCCTGTAATAGGACATCTAACCCGCTAGAAATAGCAGCAAGACTACATACCACAAAAAAGTAGGGATAATTTCGAAAGGGAATGAAAAATAAAAACATTTACCAATCTATATTCTGTACTATGGTTTAAAGTCAATTTTAGTAAGATAAAAATTATATATCTCACAAAGGTCGGACTATTATCGGCAGAATGTCTAGACAACATTCGAGATACGAGTCAAATAGAGAGCATGGTTCGTATTGGAATGCCTAATTTTCCAAATTTCCCGCGTATTTGCGGTTTACCTATTCGGCAGTAAATACACAAATGCCCATTTTCAATCAGAAATTAGCCAAAAAAAATTTTTTATCATTATTAATAAAATATAGGGTAGCAAAAAAAATGTTAGAAATTTTATTTACCACCAGTGGTCTAGCGAGGGTAAAAAACAGTCAATAGACTATGTATTATTCATTTAAAATACAGAGATGCCTGTAATAGGACATCTAACCCGCTAGAAATAGCAGCAAGACTACATAACACAAAAAGTAGGGATAATTTCGAAAGGGAATGAAAAGTAAAAACATTTACCAATCTATATTCTGTACCATGGTTTAAATTCAATTTTAGTAAGATAAAAATTATATATCTCACAAAGGTCGGACTATTATCGGCAGAATGACCAGACAACATTCGAGATACCAGTCAAATAGAGAGCATGGTTCGTATTGGAATGCCTAATTTTCCAAATTTACCGCGTATTTGCGGTTTACCTATTCGGCAGTAAATACACAAATGGCCATTTTCAATCAGAAATTAGCCAAAAAAAATTTTTTATCATTATTAATAAAATACAGGGTAACAAAAAAGATTTTAGAAATTTTATTTACCACCAGTGGTCTAGCGAGGGTAAAAAACAGTCAGTAGACTATGTATTATTCATTTAAAATACAGAGATGCCTGTAATAGGACATCTAACCCGCTAGAAATAGCAGCAAGACTACATACCACAAAAAAGTAGGGATAATTTCGAAAGGGAATGAAAAATAAAAACATTTACCAATCTATATTCTGTACCATGGTTTCAAGTCAATTTTAGTAAGATAAAAATTATATATCTCACAAAGGTTGGACTATCATCGGCAGAATGTCTAGACAACATTCGAGATACGAGTCAAATAGAGAGCATGGTTCGTATTCGAATGTCTAATTTTCCAAATTTCCCGCGTATTTGCGGTTTACCTATTCGGCAGTAAATACACAAATGCCGATTTTCAATCAGAAATTAGCCAAAAAAATTTTTTTATCATTATTAATAAAATACAGGGTAGCAAAAAAAATGTTAGAAATTTTATTTACCACCAGTGGTCTAGCGAGGGTAAAAAACAGTCAATAGACTATGTATTATTCATTTAAAATACAGAGATGCCTGTAATAGGACATCTAACCCGCTAGAAATAGCAGCAAAACTACATACCACAAAAAAGTAGGGATAATTTCGAAAGGGAATGAAAAGTAAAAACATTTACCAATCTATATTCTGTACCATGGTTTAAAGTCAATTTTAGTAAGATAAAAATTATATATCTCACAAAGGTCGGACTATTATCGGCAGAATGACCAGACAACATTCGAGATACGAGTCAAATAGAGAGCATGGTTCGTATTCGAATGTCTAATTTTCCAAATTTCCCGCGTTTTGCGGTTTACCTATTCGGCAGTAAATACACAAATGCCGATTTTCAATCAGAAATTAGCCAAAAAAAATTTTTTTATCATTATTAATAAAATACAGGGTAGCAAAAAAAATTTTAGAAATTTTATTTACCACCAGTGGTCTAGCGAGGGTAAAAAGCAGTCAATAGACTATGTATTATTCATTTAAAATACAGAGATGTCTGTAATAGGACATCTAACCCGCTAGAATTAGCAGCAAGACTACATACCACAAAAAAGTAGGGATAATTTCGAAAGGGAATGAAAAGTAAAAACATTTACCAATCTATATTCTGTACCATGGTTTCAAGTCAATTTTAGTAAGATAAAAATTATATATCTCACAAAGGTCGGACTATCATCGGCAGAATGACCAGACAACATTCGAGATACGAGTCAAATAGAGAGCATGGTTCGTATTCGAATGTCTAATTTTCCAAATTTACCGCGTATTTGCGGTTTACCTATTCGGCAGTAAATACACAAATGCCGATTTTCAATCAGAAATTAGCCAAAAAAAATTTTTTATCATTATTAATAAAATACAGGGTAGCAAAAAAAATTTTAGAAATTTTATTTACCACCAGTGGTCTAGCGAGTGTGAAAAACAGTCAATAGACTATGTATTATTCATTTTAAATACAGAGATGCCTGTAATAGGACATCTAACCCGCTAGAAATAGCAGCAAGACTACATACCACAAAAGAGTAGGGATAATTTCGAAAGGGAATGAAAAATAAAAACATTTACCAATCTATATTCTGTACCATGGTTTCAAGTCAAATTTAGTAAGATAAAAATTATATATCTCACAAAGGTCGGACTATCATCGGCAGAATGACCAGACAACATTCGAGATACGAGTCAAATAGAGAGCATGGTTCGTATTGGAATGTCTAATTTTCCAAATTTCCCGCGTATTTGCGGTTTACCTATTCGGCAGTAAATACACAAATGCCGATTTTCAATCAGAAATTAGCCAAAAAAAATTTTTTATCATTATTAATAAAATACAGCGCAGCAAAAAAAATTTTAGAAATTTTATTTACCACCAGTGGTCTAGCGAGGGTAAAAAACAGTCAATAGACTATGTATTATTCATTTAAAATACAGAGATGCCTGTAATAGGACATCTAACACGCTAGAAATAGCAGCAAGTCTACATACCACAAAAAAGTAGGGATAATTTCGAAAGGGAATGAAAAGTAAAAACATTTACCAATCTATATTCTGTACCATGGTTTCAAGTCAATTTTAGTAAGATAAAAATTATATATCTCACAAAGGTCGGACTATCATCGGCAGAATGACCAGACAACATTCGAGATACGAGTCAAATAGAGAGCATGGTTCGTATTCGAATGTCTAATTTTCCAAATTTACCGCGTATTTGCGGTTTACCTATTCGGCAGTAAATACACAAATGCCGATTTTCAATCAGAAATTAGCCCAAAAAAATTTTTTATCATTATTAATAAAATACAGGGTAGCAAAAAAAATTTTAGAAATTTTATTTACCACCAGTGGTCTAGCGTGTGTGAAAAACAGTCAATAGACTATGTATTATTCATTTTAAATACAGAGATGCCTGTAATAGGACATCTAACCCGCTAGAAATAGCAGCAAGACTACATACCACAAAAGAGTAGGGATAATTTCGAAAGGGAATGAAAAATAAAAACATTTACCAATCTATATTCTGTACCATGGTTTCAAGTCAAATTTAGTAAGATAAAAATTATATATCTCACAAAGGTCGGACTATCATCGGCAGAATGACCAGACAACATTCGAGATACGAGTCAAATAGAGAGCATGGTTCGTATTCGAATGTCTAATTTTCCAAATTTACCGCGTATTAGCGGTTTACCTATTCGGCAGTAAATACACAAATGCCGATTTTCAATCAGAAATTAGCCAAAAAAAATTTTTTTATCATTATTAATAAAATACAGGGTAGCAAAAAAAATTTTACAAATTTTATTTACCACCAGTGGTCCAGCGAGGGTAAAACACAGTCAATAGACTATATATTATTCATTTAAAATACAGAGATGCCTGTAATAGGACATCTAACCCGCTAGAAATAGCAGCAAGACTACATACCACAAAAAAGTAGGGATAATTTCGAAAGGGAATGAAAAATAAAAACATTTACCAATCTATATTCTGTACCATGGTTTCAAGTCAATTTTAGTAAGATAAAAATTATATATCTCACAAAGGTTGGACTATCATCGGCAGAATGACCAGACAACATTCGAGATACGAGTCAAATAGAGAGCATGGTTCGTATTCGAATGTCTAATTTTCCAAATTCACCGCGTATTTCCGGTTTACCTATTCGGCAGTAAATACACAAATGCCGATTTTCAATCAGAAATTAGCTAAAAAAAATTTTTTATCATTATTAATAAAATACAGGGTAGCAAAAAAAATGTTAGAAATTTTATTTACCACCAGTGGTCTAGCGAGGGTAAAAAACAGTCAATAGACTATGTATTATTCATTTAAAATACAGAGATGCCTGTAATAGAACATCTAACCCGCTAGAAATAGCAGCAAGACTACATACCACAAAAAAGTAGGGATAATTTCGAAAGGGAATGAAAAATAAAAACATTTACCAATCTATATTCTGTACTATGGTTTAAAGTCAATTTTAGTAAGATAAAAATTATATATCTCACAAAGGTCGGACTATTATCGGCAGAATTACCAGACAACATTCGAGATACGAATCAAATAGAGAGCATGGTTCGTTTTGGAATGCCTAATTTTCCAAATTTACCGCGTATTTGCGGTTTACCTATTCGGCAGTAAATACACAAATGCCCATTTTCAATCAGAAATTAGCCAAAAAAATTTTTTTATCATTATTAATAAAATACAGCGTAGCAAAAAAATTTTAGACATTTTATTTACCACCAGTGGTCTAGCGAGGGTAAAAAACAGTCAATAGACTATGTATTATTCATTTAAAATACAGAGATGCCTGTAATAGGACATCTAACCCGCTAGAAATAGCAGCAAGTCTACATACCACAAAAAAGTAGGGATAATTTCGAAAGGGAATGAAAAATAAAAACATTTACCAATCTATATTCTGTACCATGGTTTCAAGTCAATTTTAGTAAGATAAAAATTATATATCTCACAAAGGTCGGACTATCATCGGCAGAATAACAAGACAACATTTGAGATACGAGTCAAATAGAGAGCATGGTTCGTATTCGAATGTCTAATTTTCCAAATTTACCGCGTATTTGCGGTTTACCTATTCGGCAGTAAATACACAAATGCCGATTTTCAATCAGAAATTAGACAAAAAATTTTTTTTATCATTATTAATAAAATACAGGGTAGCAAAAAAAAATTTAGAAATTTTATTTACCACCAGTGGTCTAGCGAGGGTAAAAAAACAGTCAATAGACTATGTATTATTCATTTAAAATACAGAGATGCCTGTAATAGGACATCTAACCCGCTAGAAATAGCAGCAAGACTACATAACACAAAAAGTAGGGATAATTTCGAAAGGGAATGAAAAGTAAAAACATTTACCAATCTATATTCTGTACCATGGTTTAAATTCAATTTTAGTAAGATAAAAATTATATATCTCACAAAGGTCGGACTATTATCGGCAGAATGACCAGACAACATTCGAGATACCAGTCAAATAGAGAGCATGGTTCGTATTGGAATGCCTAATTTTCCAAATTTACCGCGTATTTGCGGTTTACCTATTCGGCAGTAAATACACAAATGGCCATTTTCAATCAGAAATTAGCCAAAAAAAATTTTTTATCATTATTAATAAAATACAGGGTAACAAAAAAGATTTTAGAAATTTTATTTACCACCAGTGGTCTAGCGAGGGTAAAAAACAGTCAGTAGACTATGTATTATTCATTTAAAATACAGAGATGCCTGTAATAGGACATCTAACCCGCTAGAAATAGCAGCAAGACTACATACCACAAAAAAGTAGGGATAATTTCGAAAGGGAATGAAAAATAAAAACATTTACCAATCTATATTCTGTACCATGGTTTCAAGTCAATTTTAGTAAGATAAAAATTATATATCTCAGAAAGGTTGGACTATCATCGGCAGAATGTCTAGACAACATTCGAGATACGAGTCAAATAGAGAGCATGGTTCGTATTCGAATGTCTAATTTTCCAAATTTTCCGCGTATTTGCGGTTTACCTATTCGGCAGTAAATACACAAATGCCGATTTTCAATCAGAAATTAGCCAAAAAAAATTTTTTATCATTATTAATAAAATACAGGGTAGCAAAAAAAATTTTAGAAATTTTATTTACCACCAGTGGTCTAGCGAGGGTAAAAAACAGTCAATAGACTATGTATTATTCATTTAAAATACAGAGATGCCTGTAATAGGACATCTAACCGATAGAAATAGCAGCAAGACTACATACCACAAAAAAGTAGGGATAATTTCGAAAGGGAATGAAAAGTAAAGACATTTACCAATCTATATTCTGTACCATGGTTTAAAGTCAATTTTAGTAAGATAAAAATTATATATCTCACAAAAGACGGACTATCATCGGCAGAATGACCAGACAACATTCGAGATACGAGTCAAATAGAGAGCATGGTTCGTATTCGAATGTCTAATTTTCCAAATTTCCCGCGTATTTGCGGTTTACCTATTCGGCAGTAAATACACAAATGCCGATTTTCAATCAGAAATTAGCCCAAAAAAATTTTTTTATCATTATTAATAAAATACAGGGTAGCAAAAAAAATTTTAGAAATTTTATTTACCACCAGTGGTCTAGCGAGGGTAAAAAGCAGTCAATAGACTATGTATTATTCATTTAAAATACAGAGATGCCTGTAATAGGACATCTAACCCGATAGAAATAGCAGCAAGACTACATACCACAAAAAAGTAGGGATAATTTCGAAAGGGAATGAAAAGTAAAAACATTTACCAATCTATATTCTGTACCATGGTTTAAAGTCAATTTTAGTAAGATAAAAATTATATATCTCACAAAGGACGGACTATCATCGGCAGAATGACCAGACAACATTCGAGATACGAGTCAAATAGAGAGCATGGTTCGTATTCGAATGTCTAATTTTCCAAATTTCCCGCGTATTTGCGGTTTACCTATTCGGCAGTAAATACACAAATGCCGATTTTCAATCAGAAATTAGCCAAAAAAAATTTTTTTATCATTATTAATAAAATACAGGGTAGCAAAAAAAATTTTAGAAATTTTATTTACCACCAGTGGTCTAGCGAGGGTAAAAAGCAGTCAATAGACTATGTATTATTCATTTAAAATACAGAGATGTCTGTAATAGGACATCTAACCCGCTAGAATTAGCAGCAAGACTACATACCACAAAAAAGTAGGGATAATTTCGAAAGGGAATGAGAAGTAAAAACATTTACCAATCTATATTCTGTACCATGGTTTCAAGTCAATTTTAGTAAGATAAAAATTATATATCTCACAAAGGTCGGACTATCATCGGCAGAATGACCAGACAACATTCGAGATACGAGTCAAATAGAGAGCATGGTTCGTATTCGAATGTCTAATTTTCCAAATTTACCGCGTATTTGCGGTTTACCTATTCGGCAGTAAATACACAAATGCCGATTTTCAATCAGAAATTAGCCAAAAAAAATTTTTTATCATTATTAATAAAATACAGGGTAGCAAAAAAAATTTTAGAAATTTTATTTACCACCAGTGGTCTAGCGAGTGTGAAAAACAGTCAATAGACTATGTATTATTCATTTTAAATACAGAGATGCCTGTAATAGGACATCTAACCCGCTAGAAATAGCAGCAAGACTACATACCACAAAAGAGTAGGGATAATTTCGAAAGGGAATGAAAAATAAAAACATTTACCAATCTATATTCTGTACCATGGTTTCAAGTCAAATTTAGTAAGATAAAAATTATATATCTCACAAAGGTCGGACTATCATCGGCAGAATGACCAGACAACATTCGAGATACGAGTCAAATAGAGAGCATGGTTCGTATTGGAATGTCTAATTTTCCAAATTTCCCGCGTATTTGCGGTTTACCTATTCGGCAGTAAATACACAAATGCCGATTTTCAATCAGAAATTAGCCAAAAAAAATTTTTTATCATTATTAATAAAATACAGCGCAGCAAAAAAAATTTTAGAAATTTTATTTACCACCAGTGGTCTAGCGAGGGTAAAAAACAGTCAATAGACTATGTATTATTCATTTAAAATACAGAGATGCCTGTAATAGGACATCTAACACGCTAGAAATAGCAGCAAGTCTACATACCACAAAAAAGTAGGGATAATTTCGAAAGGGAATGAAAAGTAAAAACATTTACCAATCTATATTCTGTACCATGGTTTCAAGTCAATTTTAGTAAGATAAAAATTATATATCTCACAAAGGTCGGACTATCATCGGCAGAATGACCAGACAACATTCGAGATACGAGTCAAATAGAGAGCATGGTTCGTATTCGAATGTCTAATTTTCCAAATTTACCGCGTATTTGCGGTTTACCTATTCGGCAGTAAATACACAAATGCCGATTTTCAATCAGAAATTAGCCCAAAAAAATTTTTTATCATTATTAATAAAATACAGGGTAGCAAAAAAAATTTTAGAAATTTTATTTACCACCAGTGGTCTAGCGTGTGTGAAAAACAGTCAATAGACTATGTATTATTCATTTTAAATACAGAGATGCCTGTAATAGGACATCTAACCCGCTAGAAATAGCAGCAAGACTACATACCACAAAAGAGTAGGGATAATTTCGAAAGGGAATGAAAAATAAAAACATTTACCAATCTATATTCTGTACCATGGTTTCAAGTCAAATTTAGTAAGATAAAAATTATATATCTCACAAAGGTCGGACTATCATCGGCAGAATGACCAGACAACATTCGAGATACGAGTCAAATAGAGAGCATGGTTCGTATTCGAATGTCTAATTTTCCAAATTTACCGCGTATTAGCGGTTTACCTATTCGGCAGTAAATACACAAATGCCGATTTTCAATCAGAAATTAGCCAAAAAAAATTTTTTTATCATTATTAATAAAATACAGGGTAGCAAAAAAAATTTTACAAATTTTATTTACCACCAGTGGTCCAGCGAGGGTAAAACACAGTCAATAGACTATATATTATTCATTTAAAATACAGAGATGCCTGTAATAGGACATCTAACCCGCTAGAAATAGCAGCAAGACTACATACCACAAAAAAGTAGGGATAATTTCGAAAGGGAATGAAAAATAAAAACATTTACCAATCTATATTCTGTACCATGGTTTCAAGTCAATTTTAGTAAGATAAAAATTATATATCTCACAAAGGTTGGACTATCATCGGCAGAATGACCAGACAACATTCGAGATACGAGTCAAATAGAGAGCATGGTTCGTATTCGAATGTCTAATTTTCCAAATTCACCGCGTATTTCCGGTTTACCTATTCGGCAGTAAATACACAAATGCCGATTTTCAATCAGAAATTAGCTAAAAAAAATTTTTTATCATTATTAATAAAATACAGGGTAGCAAAAAAAATGTTAGAAATTTTATTTACCACCAGTGGTCTAGCGAGGGTAAAAAACAGTCAATAGACCATGTATTATTCATTTAAAATACAGAGATGCCTGTAATAGGACATCTAACCCGCTAGAAATAGCAGCAAGACTACATACCACAAAAAAGTAGGGATAATTTCGAAAGGGAATGACAAGTAAAAACATTTACCAATCTATATTCTGTACCATGGTTTCAAGTCAATTTTAGTAAGATAAAAATTATATATCTCACAAAGGTCGGACTATCATCGGCAGAATGACCAGACAACATTCGAGATACGAGTCAAATAGAGAGCATGGTTCGTATTCGAATGTCTAATTTTCCAAATTTACCGCTTATTTGCGGTTTACCTATTCGGCAGTAAATACACAAATGCCGATTTTCAATCAGAAATTAGCCAAAAAAAATTTTTTATCATTATTAATAAAATACAGCGCAGCAAAAAAAATTTTAGAAATTTTATTTACCACCAGTGGTCTAGCGAGGGTAAAAAACAGTCAATAGACTATGTATTATTCATTTAAAATACAGAGATGCCTGTAATAGGACATCTAACACGCTAGAAATAGCAGCAAGTCTACATACCACAAAAAAGTAGGGATAATTTCGAAAGGGAATGAAAAGTAAAAACATTTACCAATCTATATTCTGTACCATGGTTTCAAGTCAATTTTAGTAAGATAAAAATTATATATCTCACAAAGGTCGGACTATCATCGGCAGAATGACCAGACAACATTCGAGATACGAGTCAAATAGAGAGCATGGTTCGTATTCGAATGTCTAATTTTCCAAATTTACCGCGTATTTGCGGTTTACCTATTCGGCAGTAAATACACAAATGCCGATTTTCAATCAGAAATTAGCCCAAAAAAATTTTTTATCATTATTAATAAAATACAGGGTAGCAAAAAAAATTTTAGAAATTTTATTTACCACCAGTGGTCTAGCGTGTGTGAAAAACAGTCAATAGACTATGTATTATTCATTTTAAATACAGAGATGCCTGTAATAGGACATCTAACCCGCTAGAAATAGCAGCAAGACTACATACCACAAAAGAGTAGGGATAATTTCGAAAGGGAATGAAAAATAAAAACATTTACCAATCTATATTCTGTACCATGGTTTCAAGTCAAATTTAGTAAGATAAAAATTATATATCTCACAAAGGTCGGACTATCATCGGCAGAATGACCAGACAACATTCGAGATACGAGTCAAATAGAGAGCATGGTTCGTATTCGAATGTCTAATTTTCCAAATTTACCGCGTATTAGCGGTTTACCTATTCGGCAGTAAATACACAAATGCCGATTTTCAATCAGAAATTAGCCAAAAAAAATTTTTTTATCATTATTAATAAAATACAGGGTAGCAAAAAAAATTTTACAAATTTTATTTACCACCAGTGGTCCAGCGAGGGTAAAACACAGTCAATAGACTATATATTATTCATTTAAAATACAGAGATGCCTGTAATAGGACATCTAACCCGCTAGAAATAGCAGCAAGACTACATACCACAAAAAAGTAGGGATAATTTCGAAAGGGAATGAAAAATAAAAACATTTACCAATCTATATTCTGTACCATGGTTTCAAGTCAATTTTAGTAAGATAAAAATTATATATCTCACAAAGGTTGGACTATCATCGGCAGAATGACCAGACAACATTCGAGATACGAGTCAAATAGAGAGCATGGTTCGTATTCGAATGTCTAATTTTCCAAATTCACCGCGTATTTCCGGTTTACCTATTCGGCAGTAAATACACAAATGCCGATTTTCAATCAGAAATTAGCTAAAAAAAATTTTTTATCATTATTAATAAAATACAGGGTAGCAAAAAAAATGTTAGAAATTTTATTTACCACCAGTGGTCTAGCGAGGGTAAAAAACAGTCAATAGACCATGTATTATTCATTTAAAATACAGAGATGCCTGTAATAGGACATCTAACCCGCTAGAAATAGCAGCAAGACTACATACCACAAAAAAGTAGGGATAATTTCGAAAGGGAATGACAAGTAAAAACATTTACCAATCTATATTCTGTACCATGGTTTCAAGTCAATTTTAGTAAGATAAAAATTATATATCTCACAAAGGTCGGACTATCATCGGCAGAATGACCAGACAACATTCGAGATACGAGTCAAATAGAGAGCATGGTTCGTATTCGAATGTCTAATTTTCCAAATTTACCGCTTATTTGCGGTTTACCTATTCGGCAGTAAATACACAAATGCCGATTTTCAATCAGAAATTAGCTAAAAAAAATTTTTTATCATTATTAATAAAATACAGCGTAGCAAAAACAATTTTTGAAATTTTATTTACCACCAGTCGTCTAGCGAGTGTAAAAAACAGTCAATAGACTATGTATTATTCATTTTAAATACAGAGATGCCTGTAATAGGACATCTAACCCGCTAGAAATAGCAGCAAGACTACATACCACAAAAGAGTAGGGATAATTTCGAAAGGGAATGAAAAATAAAAACATTTACCAATCTATATTCTGTACCATGGTTTCAAGTCAATTTTAGTAAGATAAAAATTATATATCTCACAAAGGTCGGACTATCATCGGCAGAATGACCAGACAATATTCGAGATACGAGTCAAATAGAGAGCATGGTTCGTATTCGAATGTCTAATTTTCCAAATTTACCGCGTATTTGCGGTTTACCTATTCGGCAGTAAATACACAAATGCCCATTTTCAATCAGAAATTAGCCAAAAAAATTTTTTTATCATTATTAATAAAATACAGGGTAGCAAAAAAATATTTAGAAATTTTATTTACCACCAGTGGTCTAGCGAGGGTAAAAAACAGTCAATAGACTATGTATTATTCATTTAAAATACAGAGATGCCTGTAATAGGACATCTAACCCGCTAGAAATAGCAGCAAGACTACATACCACAAAAGAGTAGGGATAATTTCGAAAGGGAATGAAAAATAAAAACATTTACCAATCTATATTCTGTACCATGGTTTCAAGTCAATTTTAGTAAGATAAAAATTATATATCTCACAAAGGTTGGACTATCATCGGCAGAATGACCAGACAACATTCGAGATACGAGTCAAATAGAGAGCATGGTTCGTATTCGAATGTCTAATTTTCCAAATTCACCGCGTATTTCCGGTTTACCTATTCGGCAGTAAATACACAAATGCCGATTTTCAATCAGAAATTAGCTAAAAAAAATTTTTTATCATTATTAATAAAATACAGGGTAGCAAAAAAAATGTTAGAAATTTTATTTACCACCAGTGGTCTAGCGAGGGTAAAAAACAGTCAATAGACCATGTATTATTCATTTAAAATACAGAGATGCCTGTAATAGGACATCTAACCCGCTAGAAATAGCAGCAAGACTACATACCACAAAAAAGTAGGGATAATTTCGAAAGGGAATGACAAGTAAAAACATTTACCAATCTATATTCTGTACCATGGTTTCAAGTCAATTTTAGTAAGATAAAAATTATATATCTCACAAAGGTCGGACTATCATCGGCAGAATGACCAGACAACATTCGAGATACGAGTCAAATAGAGAGCATGGTTCGTATTCGAATGTCTAATTTTCCAAATTTACCGCGTATTTGCGGTTTACCTATTCGGCAGTAAATACACAAATGCCCATTTTCAATCAGAAATTAGCCAAAAAAATTTTTTTATCATTATTAATAAAATACAGGGTAGCAAAAAAATTTTTAGAAATTTTATTTACCACCAGTGGTCTAGCGAGGGTAAAAAACAGTCAATAGACTATGTATTATTCATTTAAAATACAGAGATGCCTGTAATAGGACATCTAACCCGCTAGAAATAGCAGCAAGACTACATACCACAAAAAAGTAGGGATAATTTCGAAAGGGAATGAAAAGTAAAAACATTTACCAATCTATATTCTGTACCATGGTTTCAAGTCAATTTTAGTAAGATAAAAATTATATATCTCACAAAGGTCGGACTATCATCGGCAGAATGACCAGACAACATTCGAGATACGAGTCAAATAGAGAGCATGGTTCGTATTCGAATGTCTAATTTTCCAAATTTACCGCGTATTTGCGGTTTACCTATTCGGCAGTAAATACACAAATGCCGATTTTCAATCAGAAATTAGCCAAGAAAATTTTTTTATCATTATTAATAAAATACAGGGTAGCAAAAAAAATTTTAGAAATTTTATTTACCACCAGTGGTCTAGCGAGTGTAAAAAACAGTCAATAGACTATGTATTATTCATTTTAAATACAGAGATGCCTGTAATAGGACATCTAACCCGCTAGAAATAGCAGCAAGACTACATACCACAAAAGAGTAGGGATAATTTCGAAAGGGAATGAAAAATAAAAACATTTACCAATCTATATTCTGTACCATGGTTTAAAGTCAATTTTAGTAAGATAAAAATTATATATCTCACAAAGGTCGGACTATCATGGGCAGAATGACCAGACAATATTCGAGATACGAGTCAAATAGAGAGCATGGTTCGTATTCGAATGTCTAATTTTCCAAATTTACCGCGTATTAGCGGTTTACCTATTCGGCAGTAAATACACAAATGCCGATTTTCAATCAGAAATTAGCCAAAAAAAATTTTTTATCATTATTAATAGAATACAGGGTAGCAAAAAAAATTTTTGAAATTTTATTTACCACCAGTGGCCCAGCGAGGGTAAAAAACAGTCAATAGACTATATATTATTCATTTAAAATACAGAGATGCCTGTAATAGGACATCTAACCCGCTAGAAATAGCAGCAAGACTACATACCACAAAAAAGTAGGGATAATTTCGAAAGGGAATGAAAAATAAAAACATTTACCAATCTATATTCTGTACCATGGTTTCAAGTCAATTTTAGTAAGATAAAAATTATATATCTCACAAAGGTTGGACTATCATCGGCAGAATGACCAGACAACATTCGAGATACGAGTCAAATAGAGAGCATGGTTCGTATTCGAATGTCTAATTTTCCAAATTTACCGCGTATTTCCGGTTTACCTATTCGGCAGTAAATACACAAATGCCGATTTTCAATCAGAAATTAGCCAAAAAAATTTTTTTATCATTATTAATAAAATACAGGGTAGCAAAAAAAATGTTAGAAATTTTATTTACCACCAGTGGTCTAGCGAGGGTAAAAAACAGTCAATAGACTATGTATTATTCATTTAAAATACAGAGATGCCTGTAATAGGACATCTAACCCGCTAGAAATACCAGCTAGACTACATACCACAAAAAAGTAGGGATAATTTCGAACAAAAATTTTAGAAATTTTATTTACCACCAGTGGTCTAGCGAGGGCATTTGCGTATTTACTGCCGAATAGGTAAACCGCAAATACGCGGTAAATTTGGAAAATTAAACATTCGAATACGAACCATGCTCGAATTCGAACCTACTTTTTTGTGGTATGTAGTCTTGCTGCTATTTCTAGCGGGTTAGATGTCCTATTACAGGCATCTCTGTATTTTAAATGAATAATACATAGTCTATTGACTGATTTTTACCCTCGTTAGACAACTGGTGGTAAATAAAATTTCTAAAATTTTTGTTCGAAATTATCCCTACTTTTTTGTGGTATGTAGTCTAGCTGCTATTTCTAGCGGGTAAATTTGGAAAATTAGACATTCGAATACGAACCATGCTCTCTATTTGACTCGTATGTCGAATATTGTCTGATCATTCTGCCGATGATAGTCCGACCTTTGTGAGATATATAATTTTTAACTTACTAAAATTGACTTGAAACCATGGTACAGAATATAGATTGGTAAATGTTTTTATTTTTCATTCCCTTTCGAAATTATCCCTACTCTTTTGTGGTATGTAGTCTTGCTGCTATTTCTAGCGGGTTAGATGTCCTATTACAGACATCTCTGTATTTTAAATGAATAATACATAGTCTATTGACTGTTTTTCACCCTCGCTAGACCACTGGTGGTAAATAAAATTTCTAAATTTTTTTTTGCTACCCTGTATTTTATTAATATATATATAAATATATATATATATATATATATATATATATATATATATATATATATATATATATATATATATATATATATATATATATATATATATATATATATACATATATATATATATATATGTATATATATACATATATATATATATATATATATATATATATATATATATATATATATATATATATATATATATATATATATATGTATATATATATATATGTATATATATATATATGTATATATATATATATATATATATATATATATATATACATATATATATATACATATATATATATATATATATATATATATATATATATATATATGTATATATATATATATATATGTATATATATATATGTATATATATATATATATGTATATATATATGTATATATATATATATATATATATATATATATATGTATATATATATATGTATATATATATATGTATATATATGTATATATATATATGTATATATATATGTATATATATATATGTATATATATATATATGTATATATATATATATATATATATATATATATGTATATATATATATATATGTATATATATATATATATATATGTATATATATATATGTATATATGTATATATATATATATATATATATATATATATATATATATATATATATATATATATATATATATATATATATATATATGTATATATATATGGAGTTATTAATATTTCTAAGTCTCTCTAAAGGAGCCTACAGCAGCGGTCCTGGAAATTAATAGTTATCGCCAACCCAACATGGTAGTCCCAAAATTAGGACGAAAGCTGCCGTGAATTCGATCAGGGGAGGTCAGTAGTGTCCCCCTGCTGGTTTGGCATCTGAAGACTAGTTTCAGGGTGTTGCCCCTTGTCAATGCAGAGCAGCCAAGCGCCAGTGGAAACCAGTGGATAGATTCCACTGAAATTAGATAAATAACCTTCGAACAGATAGTCAGCAGCGCCGCCTGGCTGGGCCTTGGCTGCTCTGCATTGACAAGGGGCAACACCCTGAAACTAGTCTGCAGATGCCAAACCAGCAGGGGGACACTGCTGACCTCCCCTGTTCGAAGGTTATAAAGGACACAGGTTTCGTGTGTCACATAGCTAGCTAGAGGCGATGGCTTCTTGGAGCTAATTCACGGCAGCTTTCGTTCTAATTTTGGGACTGCCATGTTGGCTTGGCGATAACTATTAATATATATATATATATATATATATATATATATATATATATATATATATATATATATATATATATATATATATATATATATATATATATATATATATATAAATTTAGAGGTAATACTTGACAATTGTAAGCACCTGCGTATGCCAGCTCGTGGGTGAAGTGAAATAATAAGTTGTAAATCCCAAAAATAATAGCAAAAATACAAAGGATTCTGCGGTACACGTGTATCAAGCTTTATATCAGTGTATAATTTACAATACAAAGCTATCTTCAGCCGCAAAAGTATTTCTCTCCCAGGAAATTACATCACATCGGCGTTAAAGGAGGAAGAAAGGTGTGATATAAGATGTGAAGATCCTTTCGGTATTTTGTATAGTACTATACCTTGTATAATTCTCAATTTACACATAATTTCATCGGTCCTTCACCACTTTATACTTTTACATTTATTTTATGCTCTTTTACTTCCGGTTTCGTTATGTTTTAAGTTTTTAATTATTAATTTCTTTGTATTTCTTATTTTTTATCGGTTATATTTTGACTCGTTTATCATTATCTTTTATATTTTATTATCTTTTTCATACTTAATTTTTTCATTTTTTACGTTTTATCTCTTATTTTTATTAGTTTTATCATT